>NC_042615.1:171863005-171985798 GCF_901001135.1 Rhinatrema bivittatum
ATCACTCTTCCAAGGAGCAGCATTCCATGTATATTGATAAGAAGGAAAATTATATATATATATATATATAATTAAACTTCCAATCAAGTTCCAAAATTCCAAAATTATTTATTAACTGGACAGTTATAGATGTTTAATAATGTACCTTTTTGTTGACTTATTTCTATACCTTACCAACCACTGCTGTTATGATGCAGGGGCAGAAGGAGACAGTCTTAGTGGAGGGTGGAAACAACAGCAAGGTGTGGTAGAGGAGATCTTCAGCCAAAGTCAACACTGTGCTCCCTGTTTTGCTCTAATCACTTCTGCAACAGATCTTTGAAGAAATACTGATTCACATAAATATTGATTTGCCTTGAATAATTAGAAGAAAAGGTAATGAAAGTACAGTAATTGCAGAGAGTTTGGCGATCCTAGCAATTGGCATGATAACCAACGAGCAGCTGCAGGTAGATAGCCTAGCTGCAGAGGTAATAATTGATACAGCCGAGGCCAGGAACATCACCCAGCAACAGCAGGTAGTTGAAAGTGTAGAAGATGATCCTGACTTTTAACTCCTGACTATCCTCAACCACAGCCCTAGCTGTAGTATGAAAGGATCCAGAGAAAGATCCTAAAAGAAATCACAGGAGTGAAGTCATTTCAGTGTTATGAAGGACTTGTAATTTGCTGAAAATCCTCATTATTGAAAGGCCATCAGAGGAGGAAAGATACTGGGCCATCTTTTAAATAGCGCAATGCAGTATCATTTGGAAAAGCAACACACTTTAGTGATGGTTTCAAGAAAGTCTGTAACTAATCTGGGGACTCCATTCTAGAGATACGAATCATTTTTTGACAATTTAAAAAAATCATCCGATATTTTTTAAATTGTCAAAAATCGTTAGAGTGTGCGATACAATAGAAATTCCCCCATTTATCGTGAAAAATCGTTAATGGGTTAGTGTCCACTAACGGGAGTTATTTGGGGGGAGGGCGGGAAAACCGGCAAACCAAAACATCCCCTAAACCCACCCGACCCTTTAAAACTAAACCCTTACCTTCCCCTACCCTCCCAAACCCCCCCCAAAACTTTTTACGAGTACCTGGTGGTCCAGTGGAAGCCCCGGACTGATCTCCTGCTCTCGGGGCCATCGGGGACATTTGGCTGCCACTAATAAAAATGGCCCCGATGGCCCGATAAAAAAAAACCCCCACCACCCCTTTAAAAATGATCCCTTTGCTTCCCCCACCCTCCCGAACCCCCCCCCCAAAAAAAAAAAAACTGTTTTAAAATTACCTGGTGGTCCAGTGGGGGCGCGGGGAGCGATCTCTCGCACTCGGGCCGTCGGCTGCTACTAATCAAAATGGTGCCGATGGCCCTTTGCCCTTACCATGTGACAGGGTGTCCGTGCCATTGGCCGGATCCTGTCACATGGTAGGAGCACTGGATGGCTGGTGCCCTCTTGTGCTCCTACCATGTGACAGGGACTGACCAATGGCACCGGTAGCCCCTGTGACATAGTAAGGGCAAAGGCTATCGCGCTATTTTGAATACTGGCAGCCGACGGTCCGAGTGCAGGAGGTCACTCTCGGACCCCTGCTGGACCACCAGGGGCTTTTGGCAAGTCTTGGGGGACCCTCCTGATCCCCACAAGACTTGCCAAAAGTCCAGCGGGGGCCGGGAGCGACCTCCTGCACTCGTACCGTCGGCTGCCAGTATTCAAAATGGCGCCGATAGCCTTTACCCTTACTATGTCACATTGGATACCGGTGCCATTGGTCAGCCCCTGTCACATGGTAGGAGCACAAGATGGCACCAGCCATCCAGTGCTCCTACCATGTGACAGGATCCGGCCAATGGTACGGATACCCTGTCACATGGTAAGGGCAAAGGGCCATCGGCGCCATTTGATTAGTGACAGCCGACGGCCCGGGAGGGGGGGGATGGCCCGAAGTGGGAGATCATGGGAGATCGCTCCCGGGACCCCCACTGGACCACCAGGTACCTGTAAAAAGGTTTTTGGGGGGTCGGGAGGGTGGGGGAATCTAAGGGGTTAGCTTTAAAGGGTCGGGGTGGGTTTTTTGTTTATCGGCTGGGGCGCAGCCGATAAACAAAACTGCGATCGGGCCCGATAGAAAAAACCCACATGTGAATCGGAACCGGAATCCGAACCGATTCCGGTTCTGATTCACATCTCTACTCCATTCTGCTCTCAAAGCAGCAGCAGCAGTAAAGCCACACCAATAGGGAAGTCTGAATCACGGAACAGAATATTTGCAATTGTTAGCCCTCTACTCTGGAATTCATTACTGAAAGAGCTGTACTGTGAATTTTTAGAAAGAACTAAAAATATTATTTATCCAGGCTTTTGGTGTCTCTGAGGAATAGTTACTAATCATTTTATTGAAGAGAGTAGATAAGTATGACTCATTTTGGCAGAGGCTACTTTTGAAGGTGAGGAGATTAGATAAGTATGACTTATTTGGCAGACAGTTGCAATGGTGTGAGATGATTATTGAAGGCTCTGCTTTAATCATTCAAATTTTGTTCAGGTTTGCTAGGCAAGTAGAGAGAGAGAAAGTTTAAAGTTGTTGTATTTTGTGATTTCATTATCAATGTGCACCTATGTTACCCATCCAGCATGGTAGATAGCATGGGCTACAGATTTTTAAATAAAATAAAAAGAAAGTCCATGCTCCCATACAGTTTATAAATACTAGTATACATTTCTGTGAGCCCACTTAGTCACACAAATGGTGTGCTATGAATAGTTTCAAAAGCTGGGATCCACATACATAAAGTACACATTTTTCAGTGGAAAGGAAATTTTAGATAAAAAATTCATGATATAAGGCTGACGGAGGTGAAGACTGAAGAGTATCACTAGAAAATATTTCTTCACAGTGTGGAGGTGTAAACATAAAAACAAATCACAGAATTAAAAAACAAAATTGGGAAAAGCACAGAGGATCCCAAGCTGGATGGGCATGAAGGTTTAGCTTTAGATTAGCTAGCATCTAAGATGAGTAAGAGGAAGGAGTGTGGGCAAACTAGATGGGTCTTAGAGTTCTTTTATTCCATAAGAACATAAGAACATAAGAAAATGCCATACTGGGTCAGACCAAGGGTCCATCAAGCCCAGCATCCTGTTTCCAACAGTGGCCAATCCAGGCCATAAGAACCTGGCAAGTACCCAAAAACTAAGTCTATTCCATGTAACCATTGCTAATGGCAGTGGCTATTCTCTAAGTGAACTTAATAGCAGGTAATGGACTTCTCCTCCAAGAACTTATCCAATCCTTTTTAAACACAGCTATACTAACTGCACGAACCACATTCTCTGGCAACAAATTCCAGAGTTTAATTGTGCGTTGAGTAAAAAGAACTTTCTCCGATTAGTTTTAAATGTGCCCCATGCTAACTTCATGGAGTGTCCCCTAGTCTTTCTACTATCCGAAAGAGTAAATAACCGATTCACATCTACCCCTTCTAGACCTCTCATGATTTTAAACACCTCTATCATATCCCCCTCAGTCGTCTCTTCTCCAAGCTGAAAAGTCCTAACCTCTTTAGTCTTTCCTCATAGGGGAGTTGTTCCATTCCCCTTATCATTTTGGTAGCCCTTCTCTGTACCTTCTCCATCGCAATTATATCTTTTTGAGATGCGGCGACCAGAATTGTACACAGTATTCAAGGTGCGGTCTCACCATGGAGCGATACAGAGGCATTATGACATTTTCCGTTTTATTCATCATTCCTTTTCTAATAATTCCCAACATTCTGTTTGCTTTTTTGACTGCCGCAGCACACTGAACCGACGATTTCAATGTGTTATCCACTATGACACCTAGATCTCTTTCTTGGGTTTAGCACCTAATATGGAACCCAACATCGTGTAATTATAGCATGGGTTATTTTTCCCTATATGCATCACCTTGCACTTATCCACATTAAATTTCATCTGCCATTTGGATGCCCAATTTTCCAGTCTCACAAGGTCTTCCTGCAATTTATCACAATCTGCTTGTGATTTAACTACTCTGAACAATTTTGTGTCATCTGCAAATTTGATTATCTCACTCGTCGTATTTCTTTCCAGATCATTTATAAATATATTGAACAGTAAGGGTCCCAATACAGATCCCTGAGGCACTCCACTGTCCACTCCCTTCCTCTGAGAAAATTGCCCATTTAATCCTACTCTCTGTTTCCTGTCTTTTAGCCAGTTTGCAATCCACGAAAGGACATCGCCACCTATCCCATGACTTTTTACTTTTCCTAGAAGCCTCTCATGAGGAACTTTGTCAAGCGCCCTTCTTGAAAAATCCAAGTATACTATATCTACCCGGTTCACCTTTATCCACATGTTTATTAACTACCTTCAAATAGTGAAGCAGATTTGTGAGGCAAGACTTGCCCTGGGTAAAGCCATGCTGACTTTTGTTCCATTAACCATGTCTTTCTATATGTTCTGTGATTTTGATGTTTTAGAACACCTACACTATTTTTCCTGGCAATGAAGTCAGGCTAACCAGTCTGTAGTTTCCCAGATCGCCCCTGGAGCCCTTTTTAAATATTGTGGTTACATTTGCTATCCTCCAGTCTTCAGGTACAATGGATGATTTTAATGATAAGTTACAAATTTTTACTAATAGGTCTGAAATTTCATTTTTTAGTTCCTTCAGAACTCTGGGGTGTATACCATCCGGTCAGGTGATTTACTACTCTTCAGTTTGTCAATCAGGCCTACCACATCTTCTAGGTTCACCGTGATTTCATTCAGTCCATCTGAATCATTACCCATGAAAACCTTCTACATTACGGGTACCTCCCCAACATCCTCTTCAGTAAACACCGAAGCAAAGAAATCATTTAATCTTTCCGCGATGGCCTTATCTTCTCTAAGTGCCCCCTTAACCCCTCGATCATCTAATGGTCCAACTGACTCCCCTCACAGGCTTTCTGCTTCGGATATATTTAAAAAAGTTTTTTACTGTGAGTTTTGCCTCTACAGCCAACTTCTTTTCAAATTCTCTCTTAGCCTGTCTTATCAATGTCTTACATTTAACTTGCCAATGTTTATGCTTTATCCTATTTCTTCTGTTGGATCCTTCTTCCAATTTTTGAATGAAGATCTTTTGGCTAAAATAGCTTCTTTCACCTCCCCTTTTAACCATGCCGGTAATCGTTTTGCCTTCTTTCCACCTTTCTTAATGTGTGGAATACATCTGGACTGTGCTTACCTTCCTTCCCTTCCCTTCCATCATTTCTATGTATATTTTCCCAAAGTTATTTGATCAGAGTAACCTTACTAGATTTTTTTTTTTGTAAAGAAGGAATTGCAAAGATAGTACAAGTTATGGCACAGGTGACAATTATGTATTACATTTGGATATGTATGGAAGACAAAAAGAAAGGCAGGTGTAACACACAAATAGGAAAAGAATAAGAGTGGTACATAAAAAAAAACAAAAAGGTAATAAATGTATGATACATTATATAAAAAATAAATAATTTAAAAATGTAAGAGAAAATATTATAAATTTAATATTAGTAAAAGCACAAATACAATAAAAATTCAAATATAAAATTAATACAATGATGGAACCAATACATCTGACATGGCCAGTGTTTTGAGAAAATGTATGTAAATGGGTGATTATATAAATAATTGTCCTTAGTTCCTATCAAGAAATCATAAATATCTCTGATCAAACTAGTAAAATTATAATAAACAATAACAAAGAATATTAAAAAATATATGTGAGAGTTGTGCTTCTTATTGAAAATTAATGGCTGAATTTTCAAAGGCCTACACGTATAAAAAATGGGGTTTATGTGCATGGTTGGGCCTTGCATGTGCAGCACACATATTATAATGGGCCCAGGCATGCGTGTAAACCCTGGTATGAGCACAAGTGCTAGGCCTCTCCAAAGGGGCTGGCTGGGGGGTGGGGTCATGGTGAGGAGGTGAGGAGGTGAGGGGCAAGGCAAGAAAGCGCACGCCAGCAGTGGGCCAGGGCATGGAGATTACTGCTGTTCCAGAGGAGCAATAAGTAATAAAATAAAAAATTTGGGGAAAGTTAGGTTACTTTTAGGGGGCAGGGAAGAGAGGGGAAGGGAAGGAAGGTTAGGCAGGAAGTAGAGAAGTTCCCTCCCAGACTGCTCTAATTAAGGACTGGGAGGGAACTGGAGGAGGCCCGATTGTGTCACCACACATATTTAGTGAAAATGTGCTTCCCCTGCGTGCGCCACCTGCACATGCGTGCACAAATGTTTCCATGGCGCACATGTGCACATAGCCATCAGAATTTATAACATGTGTGCACCATGGAATCATAGAAACATGGGCCTATATGTTCCTGCTTATTATAGTGTCACAGGTTATACTCAATCTGTGATCTTCTCTCTATTTTTCCCTGTTACTGAAGTCCTTATGTTTCTGTCTCATGTATGCTTAAATTCTGCCATTATTTTGGATTTTACTTCCTTTGCTGGAAGTCTATTCTGGATGTCCAAAGATGTGCATAGAGCTCCTGGTTCTCAGAGAAAGTGTTTGATCTCTGGAGACTAGAGTGGCAGACCTGTAGGAGCTGAAGCAGAAAGCGAGGCACATTGATGAGACCTTCAGGGACATAGTAGCTGAGTCCTAAATCCAGTCTGGCAGCCCCAGTGCTGCGTTGGATGACAAAGGTTTCCCGGTTGGAGAGCATCACCCTGGTGTAGCAGGAAGTGATGCTGTAGCAAGGACCTGCTCTCCAGGTGATGCATTGTCCTCTCACACTGAGGACAAGTTTCCCAGGGCTACTGACCGGGAGGGAAGGGTTAGGTCAGTCATCATAGTTGGTGATTCAATTATTAGAAATATAGATAGCTGCGTGGCTAGTGGATGCAAGGACCACCTGGTAACTTGCCTGCATGGTGCAAAGCTGGTAAATCTCACACATCACCTAGATAGGATTTCAGACAGTGCTAGGGAGGAGCCAGCTGTTGTGGTACTTGTGGGTACCATCAACATAGTAAAATGTAGGAGGGAGGTTCTGGAAGCCAAATTTAGGGTTTTAGGAAGAAAGATGAAATCTAGAACATCCAGGGTGGCATTCTCTGAAATACTCCCTATTAAACATGCAGGTCCCCAGAGGCAGGAAGAGCTCTGGAGTCTCATTGCATGGATGAAATCATGATGCAGGGAACAGTTTCAGTTTTATAAGGAGCTGGGCAACCTTATGGGAAAGGAGGAGACTTTCTGAAAGGACAGGCTGCACCTTAACCAGAGTATGCTGCATCGGAGCTGGACCCTTGGGCCGAAGTAGGGTTGACGCAACCCGTGGGTAAAGACCTACAGGTCCCCACCATTGGCAGGTGGAGTGGGCTGAAAGCTGAGGCCGCTGGAGCTTCACCTATACCAGCCCTCGTTCCCTGTGTGTTGAGCCTTTGGGTGCCAGGACCGGCAGGACTTAGATGAGCCTCGAGGTTGATTAGCGAGAGAGGATGGTTCAGCCCAGAGACAGCAGATGATAGGTGGCATAGCCCCACTCTGTTCTGGATACAATATTGGAATTTGGGCACCAATGGAATGGATATTAGTTGAGGGAACTTGAGCAAAGGTAGGCTGAAGCCTAATAAGTCTACGTCCAGGGAGTAGGCTAGGAGAGGCGGAGGTCGTGGCAAGCAATATTGAGATCTGATCATGGATAAGTCAATAGCGTTGTCAATCGAAGCAATAGCCTGATCATGGAGAAGTCAATAGCGTTGGTCAGGTGTAGCAGAGGTCTGGGTCTGGAGATAGGCAGTAGCATAGTCAGGCATAGTGGAGGTCTGGGTCTGGAGATAGGCAGTAGCATAGTCAAGCATAGCAGAGGTCTGGGTCTGGAGATAGGTAGTAGCATAGTCAGGCATAGCGGAGGTCTGGGTCTGGAGATAGGCAGTAGCGTAGTCAGGCGTAGCAGAGGTCTGGGTCTGGAGATAGGCAGTAGCGTAGTCAGGCATAGCAGAGGTCTGGGTTTGGAGATAGATAGTAGTGTAGTCAGGTGTAGCAGAGGTCTGGGTCTGGAGATAGGCTGAAGCGTAGTCAGGCAAAGCAAAGTTGATATCCAGAGAGCCAGTCCAAAGCATAAACAGGGCAGGAATGAAGAAAACAGAAACCAGGAACAATGAGGGTCAGGAACAAAGAGTAAAGATGATTCTCTAACAGCAACGAGTACTCGAGTAGCGAGGAGACCTGTTGCAAAGGCAACGCTATGGAGCATGGCCTGAGCTTAAATACATTGGAGGGTTTGACGCCATCATCCGGGGCCGCGACCAGGTTCCCGCCATGGGCCCTTCATAAGGATCAGCGATGCACCAGAACATGGTGTGTGGCAGCCGGCCCGGCGCGCACAAAGTTACACCTGCTTTGAGCAGGCGTAACTTGTGCGAGAAAGGTAGGGGGGTTAGATAGGGCTGGGGGGATGGGTTAGGTAGGGGAAGGGAGGGGAAGGGAGGGGAAGGTGGGGGGAAGTGGAAGGAAAGCTCCCTCCGAGGCCGCTCTGATTTCGGAGCGGCCTCGGAGGGAACGGGCAGCGCGCGCAGGGCTCGGGGCACGCAAGTTGCACAAATGTGCACCCCCTTGCGTGCGCCGACCCCGGATTTTATAAGATATGCGCGGCTATGCGCATATCTTATAAAATCCGGTGTACCTTTGTTCGCGCCTATGTTTTAAAATGTACCTCAGCATATTCAAAAGGGAATTTTTGATAAAATGAATTAAATAGAAAAAAACTGAAAGTTGCAGCTGCAAAGGTTAAAAGTTTTCAACAGGCATGGATATCCTTTAAAAATGCAGTCTTAGAAGTGCAGTACAGATGTATTCCACACATTAAGAAAGGTGAATGGAAGGCAAACAATTATGGTGAGTTGAAAGAGGCAATTTTAGCCAAGAAAACATGTTTCAAAAATTGGAAGAAGGATCCATCTGAAGAAAATAGGAAAAAGCTTAAGCTTTGTCAAGTTAAGAGTAAAACATTGATAAGGCAGACTAAGAGAGAATTTGAAATGAAGTTGGCCATAGTGGCAAAAAGTCAATAAAAACATTTCTGAAATATATCTGAAGCAAGAAACCTGTGAGGGAATTGGGTGGAACATTAGATGACCGAGGGGTTAAAGGGGTTCTTAGGGAAGATAAGGCCATTGCAGAATTACTAAATAAATTATTTGCTTCTGTGTTTACTAATGAAGATGTTGGCGAGATACTGGTTCCAGAGATGATTTTCAAGGGTGATGATTAAAATGAACTGAACCAAATCACTGTGAGTCTGGAAGATGTAGAAGGCCAGAAAGACAAACTAAAGAGTAGTAAATCAACTGACCTGGATGGATTGCACCCCAGGGTTCTGAAGGAACTAAAAAATGAAATTTGAGATCTATTAGTTAAAATGTGTAACTTATCATTAAAATCATCCATTGTACCTAAAGACTGGCGGGTGGCCAATGTAACCCCAATATTTAAAAAGGGCTCCAGGGGCAATCCAGGAAACTAGAGACCAGTGAACATGACTTCAGTGCCAGGAAAAATAGTGGAAACTACTTTAAAGATCAAAATCACAGAGCATATAGAAAGTCATGGCTTAATGGAACACAGTCAGCTTGGATTTTCCCAAGGCAACTCTTGCCTCGCAAATCAGCTTCATTTTTTGAAGGGGTTAAAAAACGTGTGGATAAAGGTCAACCAGTAGATGTAGTATATTTGGATTTTCAGAAGGCGTTTGAAAAAATCCCCATGAGAGGCTTCTAAGAAAATTAAAAAATCATGAGATAGGAGGTGATGTCCTTTCATGGATTACGAATTAGTTAAAAGACAGGAAACAGAGAGAAGGATTAAATGATCAATTTTCTCAGTGGAAAAGGGTAAACAGTGGAGTATCTCAAAGGTCTTACTAGGACTGGTGCTTTTCAATATATTTATAAATTGATTTGAATACAATGAGTGAAGTAATTAAATTTGCAGATGATACAAAGTTTTTCAGAGTAGTTAAATCACAAGCAGATTGTGATAAATTGCAAGAGACCCTTCAAAGGCTGGAAGATTAGGCACCCAAATGGAAGATGAAATTTAATGTGGACAAATGCAAAGTGAAGCATATAGGGAAAAGTAATCCATGCTGTAGTTACATGATGTTAGGTTCCATATTAGGAGCTACCACCCAGGAAAAAGATCTTGCTATCATAGTAGATAATACATTGAAATTGTCGGCTCAGTGTGCTGCAGCAGTCAAAAAAGCAAACAGAATGTTACGAATTATTAGGAAGGGAATTGTGAATAAACTGGAAAATGTCATAATGCCTCTGTATCACTTCATGGTGAGACCACACCTTGAGTACTGTGTACAATTCTGGTCACTGCATCACATAAAATGTATAGTTGTGATGGAGAAGTTAAAGAAAAGGGCAACTAAAATGATAAAGGGGACAGAAAAGCTCCTTTATTAGGAAAGGCTAAAGAGGTTAGGGCTTTTCACCTTGGAGAAGAGACAGCTGAGGGGGATATGATAGAGGTCTTTAAAACCATGAGAGTTCTAGTACAGGTAAATGTGAATCGGTTATTTACTTTTTTGGAAATAGAAGGACTAGGGGGCACTCCATGAAGTTAGCAAGTAGCACATTTAAAACTAATCAGAGAAAATTCTTTTTAACTCAATGCACAATTAAGCTCTGGAATTTGTTGCCAGGGGATGTGGTTAGTGTAGTTAGTGTAGCTAGGTTTAAAAAAGGTTTGGATAAGTTCTTGGAGGAGAAGTCCATTAACTGCTATTAATTAAGTTGACTTAGGGGCGGATTTTAAAACCCCTGCGCGCGTAAATCCTTCCGGATTTACGCGCGCAGGACCCTCGCGTGCCGGCGCACCTATTTTGCATAGGCCACCGGCGCGCGCAGAGCCCCGGGACGCGCGTAAGTCCCGGGGCTTCCTGTCGTGGGCGTGGCTGGGGCGTGACGGGGGCGTGACAGGATGACGCGGCATTTGGGGGCGGGGCGGGGCGTTTTGGGGGCGGCGACGTGGGCGTGGTTTCGACCCGGGGGCATTCCGGGGCGTGACCGTGGCCTCCAGAACAGCCCCCGGGACCGGACCACGGAGCGGTGCAGCCGGCCGACGCGCGCAAAGTTACGCCTGATTTCAGCAGGCGTAACTTTGCCGACAAAGGTAAGGGGGGGGTTTAGATAGGGCTGGGGGGGTGGATTAGGTAGGGGAAGGGAGGGGAAGGTGGGGGAGGGCGAAGGAACGTTCCCTCTGAGGCCGCTCCGAAATCGGAGCGGCCTCGGATGGAACAGGCAGCGCGCGCTGGGCTCGGCACGCGCAGGTTGCACAAATGTGCACCCCCTTGTGCGCACCGACCCCGGATTTTATAAGAATCGCGCGGCTACACGCGTATCTTATAAAATCCAGCGTACTTTTGTTTGCGCCTGCTGCGCGAACAAAAGTACGCGCTTGCACAAGTATTTAAAATCTGCCCCTTAGAGAATAGCCACTGCTATTACTGGCATCAGTAGCATAGTATCTACTTAGTGTTTGGGTACTTGTAGCCTGAATTGGCCACTGTTGGAAACAGGATGCTAGGCTTGATGAACCCTTGTTCTGACCCAGTATGACAATTTCTCATGTTTTTATGTTCTTAAAATCCATTTACGTCTACTTCCTTTCAGCTTCTTATAATGACTCATTTGTTGTTGATCTTTTCATTCCAAGAAAATGCTAACTACTACTGCTACCTTAATGAAACATATTAAATATTGGAATATTTATATCATATCTCCCCTTTCTCTATTCTCTTCATCTGAGTACAAATCTAATAGTGGTGTGCATTCATTTGCAATGAAATAGGGAATAAAGATGATATTTTGTATTTCGTTGCATTTCGGGAAGCGAACAGAGAGAAAGGAAAACCCACAACATTTCATTTGGTTTTCCTATCATTTATTTTTGGGGGGGAGAAAGGGCATATTTATTTTAAAAAAAAACAAACCCAAACCCACTCCAACCCTTCAAGTTTAATTAACTCCAATCCCCCCCTCCTGCCCCCCCCCCCCCCCCCGAAGACTTGCCAAAAGTCCCTGGTGGTCCAGCAGGGGGTCCGAGTAGCGATCTCCCGCTCTCGGGCCGTCAGCTGCCAGTAATCAAAATGGTGCTGGTGGCCCTTTTGCCCTTCCCATGTGACAGGGGCTATTGGTGCCATTGGCCGGTCTCTGTCACATGGTGGGAGCAATGGACGGCCGACCCCATCTCAAGGGGCTCTCATCCTGAGTCTCAATAACTCTGCTGGCAGAATAGACCACTGTCTCCAGGAGCAGGCCCTGGAGCTCTGGCTACCTCAAAGTACCCCTTCCTTGGGTCCCCATCCCCCCCCCCCCCCCCCCGGCCATTACTCCACCCACCTTGCACTTGTCTCCTGTGGCTCATACTGAGAACCCATGCAGCTGGGTCAAGGATGCCTCTCTCCGGAGAAATGCTTATGGCACAACCAGTTACTTAGCACACCATATGTAGTTTTCCACTTTCTCTTTGTTATAGTTCTTTTACAGCAGTGCTACATATATCTTATTCTAATGTTTTGAACAACTCCTCATTCATGTGATATGGATGAATAGAACAGAACAGAAAAGAGTTCCATCAACAAGGCAGGCACTGAAAAAAAACAAAAAACAGTGCCCAGGACAAGGGGTGCTTTTGGCATCCCCTTCTCATTGGGACTGGCTAAAAATGGTAATGTGGCATCCATATCTGTCTTCCTTATTGTCCACTGCTTCACTGGCCCTGTCCATACCTCTTTTAGCTCCTTCAGTATTGTAGTATATAGCCCATCAAGTTCAATTATCTTGTTTACTTTAAATTGTATCTGTATCTTGCATGCTAACTCCTCAGCAAATAAAAATGTTTTTAACTTATGGTCCTTTATGTCCTTGCCTTTTGCCTTTGGTCAATCAGCCTCTATGGAGCAAAATTTGATGATGAGCAAATTAGTAGAAGTTATTCCTAAGAATAACATCACTGGTCATATACATAGACATATCTTAAAGAGAAGAATAAACAAAGATTGAGCAAAGGAAAACTTGCCTTAGTACTATATTAGAATTTCTTGAATGTGTATATAAAGACATGTAAATAACGGCAAGTTGGTTGATATCATGTATCTGAATTTTCAGAAGGCATTTGACATAGTCCCATATGAAAGATTCCTCGGGAAATTAAAAAGTCATGGGCTAAGTGACAATGTCCTGCGCGGTTTGGTAAGTGGCTAAGCAATAGGAAACAGAGCTAGATAAGGAGAAAGGAGAACGAAGAATAATGGAATGTCTAAGGGATCTGTCTTGGGGCCAGTACTGTTTAACATTTACATAAAAGATCTGGAAAAGGGAGGAACAAGTGAAATGATTAAATCTGCAAATGAAATAAAACTTTTCAAATTTAATGTGAGGAAATGCAGAAGAGCCTTACCATTCTAGAGAACTGAGCATCTAAGCTACAGATGCAATCTAATGTGGCTAAATTCAAACTGATACATATAGCAACAGGAAACATAACCCACACTATACATACATAATTCTGAGTTACATATCAGGAATTACTAATCAGGAAAAGGATTTTGGAGTCATTATGGGCAATGTGTTGAAATCCTCAACTCAGCCTGTAGCAGCCATCAGAAAAGACACCAGAATGTGTGGAATTATTTGGAAAGGAATGGTGAATAAAATATAAAATATGATCAGCAGTGTACTGGTATTTGTTTGTAATATACCCTACTGCCAACAAAGTTTGTCGGACCCTCAAATCCCAAGTCAGAATTTAAAACAGACTAGTTTGTGATATTGGGTCACATTACTTTTATTAAGGTAACATTTCCATTTTTCCATATTTTTATAATTTTCTATTTAGTTTGAAAAATGGCGACAAAACCAGAACCCTTTATGGGGCTCAACCGGAAACACAGCAGGGAATGCAGTTTTCAACAAAGTCCTCTCCTCTACATAGAGTAAAGCGCAAACAGGTCTACTATCACGTCCTGTCTTAACTCACGCCCCTAAACGTCATCGTAATCCAATCAGTAACCAGTCCTCAATCAGGTCCACATTCACACCTAATTGAAAGGTATAGGCTTCTATTACGTCCTATTTTGGGAAAAAACCCCGGGATGTCATCACAGTTCAAGCAATACTAGTTTTACACTTATGGATTAAATCAGGGAATACCAGTTAATTTTCTCATTAAGGCCATGTGGATCCACAGTATTCAAAGTAAATATCCAATAGTGCTCACGGCGATTCAACCAAAATTGTAAATCCCCTCCTCTCTGATTTTGTCGCCCCTGTTCCAAGATTGACCAACGTAAATCAGTGAAGCTATGCTTCTCCTTAACACAATGTTGAACCAACGGAGCAGTAATCTTCAAAGTCTTAATGCAGCTCCTGTGTTCAATAAGCCTAGTCCGTATTTTCCTTTTGGTCTGCCCAAAGTATACCAGATTACATGGGCATTGGATAACATAAATCACACCCACAGAATCACATGTAGTAAGCATATCTTGATGCACCACCACACCTGAATGCGGGGCCTGCCATTGATCCCCTGTAAGACCTAAATTGCACATATCACAATTTCCACAGGTTTGATGTCCACCAAATGAAGATTTCGTCCGAGTTGAAGAAAAATTAGATCTCACAACTAAGTCCCGAATATTCTGGCCTCTAAAATAGGCTAACCTAGGTCCCGATTGAAAAACTTGGTGTAAAGATAGACCTTGCCAATGGGAGCGTATAATATTTACAACAGCATTCACATGTTTTGAAAATTTTAATGTACATGTAAGATCCTGATTATAGGGACGTTGTTGATATTGAAGTAGTAATGTCCTGTTGGCAAAAACTGCATTCTTGTAGGCTTTCTTAATGCCACCATTAGGGTATCCCTTCTGCACAAATCTTCTAGATAGGGACACTGCCTGTGTCTTAAAATCATCCACAGAGGAGCAAATTCTTCAAAGAAATAAAAACTGGGAAATTGGTAGTCCATCCTTCAACCTTTTTGGATGATAGCTGGAATATCGCAAATAATGATTGCGATCTGTCTCTTTTCTATAAAGTGTAGTTCTAAATGAACTACCTTCCTTTATAATCAGAATATCCAAGAAAGAAATTAAATACTGGTCATAATGGGCAGTAAATTGTAAATGCAGATTTTGTAAGTTAAGCCATTGTTTCAGATTGTCTAAAGATGCTGTCCAAATAAAAAAGATGTCATCTATATAACGCCGCCAGAGTAATATATGATCAAACCAACTAGAAAAAAACAAATGTTGGTTCTCAAAATGAGCGACATATAGATTCGCAATATCTGGGGCAACAGTAGCCCCCATCACTACTCCTTGTATTTGTAGGTAGAAGGTTTCATCAAATCTGAAAAAATTCTTAAACAACACCAACTTTAAGAGTTCCAACAGAAAACTGGTAGGTACTCTATGTGGGCGAGGATGTGCTTCCAATATATTCTGTACTAAGCCAAATGCTTCTTGTTGGGGGATATTGGTATAAAGGGATGTGATATCCAATGTCACCAACCAACATCCAACAGGTAAAGCTGGTAATTCCTGTAGTAACCGTAACATGTGAGACGTATCCTGCAAAAAAGATGTAGATGTAATAACAGCTGGTTTTAAGAAAAAGTCAAAAAAATTAGATAAAGGCTCCAAAATAGAGCCTTGCCCTGCTACTATAGGGCGTCTGGGAGGCGTACTAATATTTTTATGAATCTTAGGTAAGGAATATAGGACTGGATAAACTGGGTGCTGTACTTTAAGAGCCCGGGCTTCCCTGGACATCAAAAACCCTTTGCATATCCCCTCCTCAACCAACTCTGCAATGGTATCTTGTAAGGAACAAGTAGGATCCTCCAAAAGTACCTGATAGTAGTGAAAATCATTCAGTTGTCGATGAATCTCTGCCACATAGGCTTCGGTATCCTGAATCACAATAGCCCCACCTTTGTCAGCGGGTTTCACTACTACTGCCTGGTTTTCCGATAATTGTTTAATAGCACAATATTGGGCATATGTCCAATCTCTAGATGAGTGTATTCTCTCTATCCCATGTTGTTCTTCCAAAATGGACAGATCTTTCAACACCAATTGCATGAACGTGGCAATAATCGGGTCAACTGGACCCGGAGGTACCCATGTCGATCTGGGGTTAATGATAGAACTGTTGCCAGACCCCATATCAGAATCAGAAAAGAATAATCTCAACTGGAGACATCTGAAAAAATGATATAAATCCACCCGTGTCTGGAATGAGTTATACCTAGTCGATGGGATATATGACAAGCCCTTATCCAATGCCATAATCATATCCTTAGATAAATCAACCCAGGATATATTAATAATTGCAGTAGAATCCAAATTTAAAACCTCTGTTGGTTCCTCTGCTGTGCTCTGTTCACTGGACCTACCCAGGCAGTTGGCCGGCACAGGCAACTTACGCCTGCCTCAGGCAGGCTTAACTCGCCGAAATAAGGAAGGGGGGGAGGTGATTTATGTAGGGCTGGGGGGTGGGTTAGATAGAGGAAGGGAGGGAAAGGTGGGGGGGAGGCGAAAAAAAGTTCCCTCCAAGGCTTGGAGGGAATGGGGAAAGCCATCGGGGCTCCTCTTGGGTTCAGCGCGCGCTTAAAATTTAAAATCGTCCCCAATGTTTCTTTGAGGGAGAAGAAGCCTGTGTATGTGTGAGAGAGTATGTGAGAAAATGAATGTGTTATTGTGCATGAGGAAAGGGAAAATAAAATTTGTATGGTCCTACCTCCCTCAATCCACAATGATCTCAGGATGACTGGAAATCAAAAGATCCCAGGTATGGAGAGCAGGAGATTTTTAAATTTGTATTAGTTTTAATTGAGTATAATTTGATATTCTGCTCTTTTGAAATATTTAATTTTTAGAGGGAAATAGACCATTTTTTAATTATTGGATTTTTTTATTCAACAAATGTTTTAAAATATTTTATTGGTGTTCGGGAAATTTTGGATATTCTTATTCATTAACTGGTTTGAAATATTTATTCTTTTTGCAAATATGATTTTATTATTATAATTGATGTTTTATATTTCTTGATTTTATTATTTAATGTTTTATAAAAATGGTAATGTTCCTATTTTTCCATTGTGGCTCTGCATGTAGAGTCTGGCTTGTTGTGGGTTCCAGTTTACTTCTTCTCAGCACATTTCTGTTTATACTTTCTGATCTCTTCATTCTGTATTTGATGAGGTTCTGCCTGTGTTCTGGTATATGTGACCGAGGTGAGAGGGTGGGGGCATGTCAGTTTTTAAAAACATAGATTGCAGGAGGGAGCTTAGCTTTATTTGATGGGCTGGGACAGAGACTGAATGAATTGGGGGGGGGGGGGGGCACCAGCCCTGTGCTGCACAGATATATTGGAAAGCAAGGCTCCCTAGGTATAGCAACTGTAAATAACCTTGATTTTCTAATTATGCTCTGCTGATGCCCAGTAATTTTATATAGGGTAGGGATTTGGAGAGAGATTTGGGCATGGAATGGAAAGGGGAAAGGAAAGTGGTCAATGAGGGCTGTCTAATGTACATATTTTTGAAAGAAGTTTTGCAATATTCCTCTCCCTTAAAATGATGAATGCCATAATACTGAAGAAAAACATTGTGCATGTGTATATTCCTTAAATAACATTCCTACACCTCTGTCAATGTAATTTAAATAAAGCAAAAATGACTCAAAAAAACAAAGATAACTTTACATATGAAGTGCCACAGAAGTACAGAGATTTTGTACAGTATTTCTTACAATATGAAATGGGTGAGCAGGTATTTTAAAGATTTTTTTTATATTAGGGGTTTGTTCTGTAGAATGTGAAACTTTCTTTTTTTTTTACAATGCTTTTCATTTTCAGTGGCACAGAAATAAAACTAACTAGAATGGAAAAGCTCTACGGTTCATCTTGAAGTAAATGTCAGGAACAATGATTTTCATGCAGTACCCCTTTGTTGTTTTATATGCTGTTTGAATAGTTTATGTTTTATAAATCATTCTATATGCAAAATGATTCTAAAACCTTCAAAATCTGGTTTAAAACTGACGTAAATGTTATCTAAACTATTGCATGAGGTCTCATTGGTTTAAAAGGCATACTGTAGCCTTTATTTTCCATTTTCTCATTGCATCATTATATTTTAGATAATAGATATAATTTTAATACATACTTTTATTTCAGCAAGTAAGCAAAGAGGTTCATCTATAGAAAGAGAGATGCAGATTACAGTAAAATCATCTTATATTTGATCTGTTGAGTAATATAAATCAAATTAATTATACAAATATTAAACAAATATCTATGCAAATCCAGAATATATATATATATATATATACTGGTCTATTATTTATTAGGAATTGTTTTGTTTTCTGACACTGGTCTTTCATATCTTCTTGCAATATAAATTAAACTGCACCAGAAATTGATCCAGGTAATGTTTCTTCCACTTACAATATTAATGTGGTAGCTAATGAGATAGCACTTTTTTTTTTTATCTGAGGTAGATATGTTCCTGAGAAAATTATTTACCATGGGCCATTATTTTATCATGTGTTTCTTTGTTGATTTTAAGAATGTTCTATCTTCTAGGGAATACAGCATTCCAGAAAGAAAAGATCAATGGATAGCTAAACATGTGACATAAAGTGGACCCATTTGAATAAAAAAGCCAATACTAGTTTGATCAACTGCATTAATATTTAAGGATGTGCAGATGCAAACATTTTGTTTTGATTTGTTTATTCATTTCATAGGTCACAATCATTTGTTTGGTTTCAAAGAAAAAAAAATGTTTATTGGTTCATTTGTTTCCCATTAAGTAAATGAGGGAAGCAATGCAGTCAATTATGGAATCCCAAATTGCAGTTGTCTAATCATTTCTAATTAAACTTGAAGGTAGACATCATCAGATTGGTGAAAGTACTCAAATGCATCAAACCTATGTCAACAGGGCACAAAAAGTGAGGTGAATAGGCCAAGGACCTGCAATGGACAAAATGATACCAACAATGGCAGGAGTTATCCAAGGTACTGACAGAGGAACAAAGCAGCAGCAAGAGTGGCCATGAGCTCCAAAAGTGGGGAAATGGACACCAAAGCAGGGAGAGTCAAAGCAGTAGAAAGAGTGGCAATAATACCCCAAAGCATTATGAGAGGTGGAAAACAACCATCCATGGTGGAAAGAACCCACAGGAATCCAAATGAGAGGAAAGGCACTAACTAAATTGATACTAATCTCTAGGGAGGGATGAGCAAGAGGAAATCCCTGCTGGATTACTGATGATTTTCCATACTGCATCATTATGGAGAAGGGATAGGTGGTTCAGGCTTGGAGCTGGTCTTCCCCTTTACTGTGTATAATCTCAGTCTTGTGGTATCAACTGCCTCCTCCACCTCCTTTCTGGAGGAAAAAATGCTACTGACTAGAGGCACCAAATTCAGCCACTAGCTATCCAATATCCTCTGACCCAGGGAATCCAATAAATACTTCTTTTTCTGAACCAGTTTTGTAAAATACTGCGTCTATTACTTGAGAACTAGTAATAATGGAGATGAGAACAATGAGTGAGATGATCAAATCTGCAGATGACACACAATTATTCAAAGTTGTTAAATCAAAGAGGATTGTGAGAAATTGCAAGAGGATGCCATTCTGGCAGTCTATCGCCTTTGCCCTTACCTTGTCACAGGGAGTGACGGGTCGCTCCCTGTGACAAGGTAAGGGCAAAGGCGATCGGCGCCATTTTGAAACCTCCAGCACCGGCACCGGCACGATTGAAGGGATGGCTCTTGGACCCCCCGCTAGACCACCAGGTACATCTAAAAGGTTTTTGGGGGGATCGGGAGGGTGGGAGAAGCAAAGGGGTAATTTGAAAAGGGTCGGGGTGGGGTTTTTTTTTTCGGGCCATTGGCGCCTTTTTATCAGTGGTAGCCAAAATGGCGCCGATGGCCCGAGAGTGCGAGATCGCTCTGGGGACCCCCCCCCCACTGGACCACCAGGTAATTTAACATTTTTTTTGGGGGGGGGGTCGGTGGGGTTTTGTTTATCTGCTCAGGCCTCACTAAAAATTTAACAATGTGAATTGGAATTGGAACGATTCCAATTCACAATCTCTAACGATCCGATTTTTCCCTCCCACCATCCGAACCTGATCGTTAAGACGATCGGGCACACGATTCACATCTCTACTAATCATCATTATTGATAATATGTGTAGCTGCCAAGAAAGCAAACAGAATGCTAGGAGTTATTAGGTAACAAATGGAGAATAAAACAGAGAATATCCTAATGCCTCTTTATCACTCTATAGTGTGACTTCATAAGAACATAAGAACAACATAAGAAATTGTCATGCTGGTTCAAACCAAGGGTCCATCAAGCACAGCATCCTGTTTAATCTTGACTATTATATGCAGTTCTGGTCACCACATTTCAAAAAAGATATAGCAGAATTAGAAAAAGTACAGAGAAGGGTGACCAAAATGATAAAGAGGATGGAATGATTTGTTACGGTCCCAGGCTGAGCCTGGGTCCTCCCACTCACCTCAAGGCCAGCCCGGGCCGCTGAGCCTCATCCTTGGTCAGCAAGGCCCGATCCTGGTCCTGCCGCGGCGCTCCCTCCTTGAGGGAGACGCCGCTGGCCCAACACGTCTGGCCCCGCCCCCTAGGCGTGCGCACGCGCGGGGGCTCCAGATTTAAAGGGGCCAGCATGGGAGAAATCAGGACAGCCCTCCGATGATGTCAGACGCTGCAGGGGTATTTAAACCCTGCAGCTAGACCTGTCCAATGCCTTGCAACAAGGTTCACTCTCCTTGAGAGCTTCTAGTTGCTGTCTTCGTCTTCTGGTTTTCGACCCCAGCTTCTGACCACTGGCTTCTGACCTCGGATTGGACTACTGGCTTCTGATTTCGGCTTTGTTCCACAGGTTCCTGACTCCGGCTCTCATCCAGGAGGCCCCTCCTAAGTCCAAGTGGCTCGGGTCCTCACAAGTTCCTCTCGGGGAGACCGCAGGCTTCTAGTGGTGAAGTTCCAGCTGACCTCCTGGCTTCGGCCCTTCTCTTCTCAACCTTCAGGAACTCCTCTTCTGACCCCGGCCTTCAGGAGACCGCACGTAAGCCCAAGCAGCTCGGGTCCTCACGGGCTCCTCCTGGGGGGACCTCGGGCTTCCAGTGGTGAAGATCCCTCCGGTCTCCTGCTCTATGCCACCTCCTGACTTTGACAACCACAGTGGGCCTCCCCACAGTGAGTCTTCATCTCTCTCAGCCGGCTCAAGAGTCCACGAATCTAACATGATTCCTCTATGAAAAATGGTTAAAGAAGTTAGGAGGCTTCAGCTTGGAGAAGAGAGGGTTGAGGGGAGATATCATAGTTCTATAAAATAATGTGTGGAGGGGAATGAGTAAACCTGAATCAGTTGTTTACTCTTTCAAAAAGTATAAAGACTAGAGGGCACACAATGAAGTTAATAAGTTGTTCATTTAAAACTAATAATATGCAATTTTTTCCTCAACAAATAATTAAACTCTGGAATTCATTGCCAGGGGATGTGGTGAAAGCTGTTAATGTAATTCCTGGAGTAAAGTCTATAAATCATTATCAAGGAGGGCTTGGGGAAATCCACTGCTTGTCCCTGGGATAACCAGCCTGGAATCAATCTACCCTTTGGAATCCTGCTAGGTACTTGTGTCCTGAATTGGCCAAGGTTGGAAACAGGATACTGAATGTGATGGACCTTTGGTCTGACCCAGTATGGCAAATTTTATGTTCTTATGTTTTACCAGCTCTCAATTAGTTCCATCACTTGACTTTGTAGGATATTCAGGAACTGATTTATTCTGCTAGATCTAGTGGCTTTCCACAAATTGTATTTCATGCTCCCCTGATTACAGGATCTGTGCAGACATTATTGCCTGAATTGACCGTATTGTACATGTTTTCCTGAAAGAAGGTACTCTAACCTCTCAGTTTAAATGAGTGATAATTTATTCTGCATTAAACAAGTTATATTCATATTGTTCTCAATGTCCTGGGCTGTGGCCTATCTCCCACCTCCCTTTTAATGAAGAATTATTGAGTGGGTTGTAGAACAGCAACTATCAGATTTTTTAGAGGACAATAATGTTCTAACTGACCAGCAAAGACCGCTTTTGAAAACATCATAGTACAAAAATTGCATTATTAGCAGTAACCAATGATCTTTGAAAAAACCTGGTTTTAGAGAAAGAGTGTGTTCTAATTTTTATAGATCTTTTGACAACTTTGGATACCATAGCCTTTGGAATATTACTTACTTGTTTGGAAGACATTGGTATAAGGAGTACTGCTCTTACATGGTTCCTATTATTCCTACTATCAAGAACCCAACAAGTCATCGCAGAATTAGTTATTCTCAGGCATGTGAGTGGTTGTCTGGAGTTACTCAAGGATTCAAACTCTCCTTGACATTGTTTAATAGTTGCATGCCCCTCTTGTAGCCCTGAATGATTCCAGTGGTCTCTCTTATGTAATGTACTCCAATGATGTACAAATACTGTATACTATATAGTTCATGGGATACAATCAGTGTGTATATGTAATGCAAGTAAATTCTTTACAGAGCAATGGCTTTCAAGTAATACATTGATGCTAAATTATGCTAAAACAGAACTTCAAAGGATAAAAAAGCCACATAGGCAACTACAATTCTCAGTTACAAATTGGTTCATATCCTATTTCTCCATGTGCAGAAGTTAAAGTCCTTGTGTATGGTTAGTGACATTGAAGAAACTTATTATTATAGTAGTAAGATATAGCTTTTTCCATGTATGGTATATAAAATATCTCCACCCATACATGGCTCAGGAAGAAATTTGCACAGTAGTATAATCAATTTTCACAGTGTGGATTCACTACTGCAATTCACAGCTAGAGGGTATCCAAAAATATCAAATTTATAGGCTCCATATGATCCAAAATACTACTGCTCACTTAATCATAAATACTATGAAGTATGAACATATAAAACTAATGCTTAAAATTCCTCTTGTATTGCTGTAATCAATTTGCATGCATAGTAATAAACAGATTACAGTGATTGACCATACCAGAGAGCTCTGAGAGTTACAGATGAAATGAATACATTAAATATGACCCAGAATCATTGATAACAAGCTTTCAACTAATTATCAACCACATATCTCAATATTTATTAGATTCCTAGAATGTATACTTAATGATTGTAACTGATACCTATGAATAAGCTTGCGTTTTGTCTATGTGTCAACATAAGCAGTAAACACTTATTTCAATATAAGGTAAAACTTTAGCCTCTAAAGAAATATATATTTATTTAAACTCTAGTATGCAATAACTATATGACATCTCTGGTTCTCTGGCCTTTAGCAGTTTCCAGCAGCCATTGAATCCCAATTCTATAATGCATCTCAGATCTTTAAGACAGATGTCAGCATAACTAACAAGGGCATCCAAGTCTTGATTCCAGAAATTTTTGAATGCTGTAAGAGCATTAGTAAATCAGGCACTAAATATGTTTTGTATAAAATTAAATATCAACAAAGCAAGTGCATCTGTGAAAATGCCAATCAGCAAAATATCCTGACATTCACGAGCTTAAGTGCCTCCTAAGATTGGCAGAACTGACCCCTTAATTATTTATTTCTCACTATTTCTTATGTTTTCAATATTACTTAGAAGGGGTGAGGTCATTCTGGCAGACCTCTATATAATAATATTAGGTTTGTGCATTCTTATTTATTTATTTGGGGCTACAGTGATGTGCAATCGAACATAGAAACTAATAATATGACAAAAAAAAACCATATGATAAACCCATTCAAAAGCTTGGTTAAAAAAACAACCCTTGCATTGTTTATGGAATGCAGTATAATCATCCAGCAACTGGAAATTTAATGGAAAGACTTTTCAAAGTGCAGGAGAAGAAAACTCATTGGCTGGTTTCAGGCAATATAGCTACAGAAATGGTGAGCAGTGTTTGCTGTGAATTACATTGAACTTGATTTGACCAATAACTAGAAACAGTATTAGACAAATATAACCATGAAGAATGAGAAATATTAAACATAATAACTTGTATTCTACTCTGTAAACAATGGAGTGCTTTAGAAGGCCTCAGCTAATTGCATGGTATTAAAAATGTTTCTTTAAGTTTTTATCGTAGGTTTCACATGATAGGGGCGATGGGTGGCCTGCACCATTTTGAATATAGCAGCCGCCAGTCCAGAAGTGGAAGGCTGCTCTTAGGCCCCCTGCTAGACCACCAGGGCAATACTGATGAATCCTGGGGGCTCAGGAGGGTAGGCAAGGGTTTTCAGCTGGTGTGGGGGCCTAAATATTGTACTAAAAGGAAAGAATTGGGATGGGTTCAAGTGCTTTGTTGTTTTTTTTTTAATGCTGCTTTTTTGGCCAAAATGTATGTTTTTTTCCTATCATTTTTTTTAAAATTCAAAATGAAATAGGAAATATCATCGGTATTTCTTCCTTAGTTTCAAATGAATGCCCGCCCCTAGTGAATACAACAAGTTTCTTATGCATTGATTCATATGTATTATATATTAAATGCTAATAAAAAATAAATTAGAAAAACAATTGTGAA
This sequence comes from Rhinatrema bivittatum, assembly GCF_901001135.1. Classification (NCBI taxonomy): domain Eukaryota; kingdom Metazoa; phylum Chordata; class Amphibia; order Gymnophiona; family Rhinatrematidae; genus Rhinatrema; species Rhinatrema bivittatum. Next base: position 171,887,672 of record NC_042615.1, read on the forward strand.
ATTACAGAGAACAACGTTTTCCAGTAAACACTTCTCTTAAAGATAATAGGGACACACAGCCAGCACAGCAAGATGGAAAGAAAGCCAGGTGATACTAACTGGCCAATTTAGATAATCTGTGTCCAAGACAGAGAACAGCACCTGCAAAAATATAAGGGATTTGCTGCCACCCACTGATAAAAAGGGGTTAAGGCACAACATTACACAGACACAGCAATACCACATACTATTTTGTTTAGCCAAGAAAATGTTACCACAAACAATTCAACATGTTCTTTAGCCAAACCTTCATCCTCTTTAGATCTCATAACAGAATCTTTTTTCTTTTCCCATTTTAATAAACGCCAAAACATTCCAATAACATGTCTTCAGTTATCTCCGTTATTGCCATGTTCTTTTTGTCTTGTGGAAAAAGACCAGGAGACAAAAAGAATGGGACAGAAGCCTCTGGAAAAGTACATTGGTGGCCCCAACTCATAGGACCATCACCTTAGAAAGACTTGCAGCACAACATGGCACAGACTAGATTAAGCCAAAATGTATTGGTGGTCTTATTAGACACCCTGCTCACCCTAGAGCTACCAATCAAGGTGGCCCTGTCAACCCCCCAAAACATTATTGGTTAAGTTGCAGTGCTGTGATGTGTCCCCCCAGTCACCCAGCTCTTTAGTTATCCAATCCCCCTCTCAAATATTAAACTCCCTACCCCCTGCCTTCCTGGCTGGTAGGGCCCCCCAACCCCTCCCTTTACCAACAGACCAAAAATACTGATTATGGCCTAGTGGCCCCCTGAACCCCCCACACCCCAATACCTAAAAATGTTTTCATCTGCAAAAGTATAGTGCCCAGGGTGCCCCCTTGCACAGGGCCTAATCAGTGCATTTTCCAAAATGGCACCAACCAGACCTTTCCTCTGTCACATGATAGGGCAAGGTCTAGGGACCTGGACCAGAGGCACATGGCCATTACCCTGGCTACAGATCTTGCCCTGTCATGTGATAAGAGCAAGGTCTGGTAGGCGCCATTTTGGAAAATGGCTCCAACCTGGCCTGAGTCTAGAGGGCATTCTGGGCCCTCTACTTTTGCAGATATGAGGGTTTTTAGGCATTAAGGTATGGGGGAAGGGTAATGTGGAGTTGGGGGGCCACTTGTCCACCAACAGGATTTGTGGTCTGTTGGGTGGGGGGTTGAGGGGACCCTATCAGCCTAATTTTCTTAAGAAAAGTAGGGTCAGGGGTAGGGGGTTACTCTTTGGGTGGTGGGGTTTGGATAACTAAAAATCTGAGTGGCCAGGGGAAGGCATCTTCTAGTGGGAACTTTACCATTTATTTTGGGGCTTTTTTTGGTGGGGCTGCCTCACTTGGTTGCAGAGGGTAAGCAGGGGTGTCTAATAAGATCCCCCTGTGAATTTTGTCTTAATTCTAGGGGTTACTATGTTGGACTGCAAGACCTTTAAATCTATCATGGGAGCATCAAGACCCGCATTAGGGGGTAGAGTAACATTTTATCAAAATGTCAAGCTAAAATAGCATGAGCTTTTTTCCCTGGATTTGCACAATCAATGCATGCTAATGCCATGCAAAACAGATCATTGTAACAGGGGCAGGTTTCTGGCCCAAACATTGTGCAATATCGCAAATATCATGCAATATCGCTGTAATAGAGCTATATCACGTGATATATGGTGTTTAATGCATGTTATAGCCCTATCACATCTTGATAAATCTTTCCCATAGTGGGATAAAGTTAAGACTGCCGAAGAGGAGTCTTAAAGATTGCTAAACAAACTTATTTGGCTAAGTTTAACATAGCCACGTGCAGTATATTCAGTGCCAGTGGCCCAGATTGTGCTGTTTTTCCTATCATTTTCTGAGAGCTGCAACAAATAAACAAATTAAAGCTAAAAAAAAAAAAAACCAGAACCCGCCAAAACGTTTCCTATTTATTAAAATATTGAGGCATCCCACCAGTGACACCCCCCCCCCCTCCCCACCGTCCACCCTAGCATACCCTCCGAACCCCATCAGGACTCACAAAAATGCCTGGTGATCTAGAGGGGTCCCAGGAGTAACCTTCCATTCCTGAACCAGCAGCTCCCAATAGGCAAAATTGCACCTGTCGCAAAGGACTTGCTTCTATTTTGTGACAGAGGCTTCTCAATGGCAGGGGTGACCCCTGTCACAAGATGGGGCAAAGGGTGGCCGACCACATTTTGGCTAATAGCAACCACCAGTCCAGGAGTTGGAGGTCACTCCTGGGCCTCCTGCTATACTACCAGGCATTCTTGAAGAGTCCTGCAGGGGTCAGGAGGTTGGACGTGGAGGGGAGAGGGGTGTCAGTGAGTTTAACAAGTTTAGTAAATAAGTTTAATAAATGGGAAGGGTTGGAGAGTGTTCTAGGTTTGTTGTTGTTTTTTTTTTTTTTTTTTACAATGACACCAGTAAATGAAAATACAAAACTAAAACAATCTGGGGGTGGACCTAAAATGGTCTACCCCCAGAACAAAAATGAAACAGGAACATTTTTTTTTTTTTTATGGTGCCATCCCTACATGATATAGAGAAGAAGGATGTGAAACTTGGAGCAGAGTAAGGGAGGGCTTTGCCTTCTCTCTCTTACATCTTATCACAAGTCTTCTCAAACTTCTCCTGTTGATCCCATTGTCATTCATTTTTTTCAGGATACCCACAATAAATATACATGAATCAGTTTGTAGACAGTAGGTACCCAATATATACAAATATATCTCATGCATATATTTTGTGAATTAGGAATGCATATTTGTTTGAAACAAATTGTTAAAAGATAATGGATGTGCCCATATTTGCTTTATTTGTTGCCGCCCCCCCCCAAAAAAAAAAAATGGAGGGGTTCCAAAAATGAAACAAATAACCTTTATCTTATTTGTTTACTAGCCATAATGCCCGTTAAAATGGGCGAGATTTGCTGTGCTCCAGCCGTACCAACTCCCTCCCCCCCTTCCCCGGCTGCGGAGGGATGGGCTCAGGCTGTTGTCGGTCTGACCTCCTCCCTCCCCCATTCAGCACCGCGAAGGGCCGGAGGCGGCGGCGGTGGTTGTGGCAGGAGTGGCAGCGGCGGCCGAGTGGGATGTGGCGAGGCTTCGCACTGTTGTCCCTTGGTGTGACGGTTCGGCCGTCCCAGCTCCCTGCCCCGGCGTCGGAAGGTTGGGTTCAGGCTGTTTTTGGGCCTGATCGCTCTGCCTTGGGGCATCAAATCAGCACGTCACTCAGAGCTCTCTGTTCCGCGCACTAACAGTGCCAGAAGGAACACAAGAAGTAGTCCTGAAGAGGGATTTCTTGATTTTCTATACTATTATACTGATGTTTGTTATACCAATTCTTCCCCCCAAAAGCCCTCATTCTTAAGGAGAAAAAATTGGTACAAGACAAAAGATGCCCTCACACAACCATTTCTCTGTTCTGAGTGTGATAACACTTATAGTAGTGCTAGAGATTTCATGCAAAACCAGAAAATTTGGAAATGGAACAGGCTGAGGGAAGCTCAATGATATTGGAAATGGTTTCTAAATAAAGCAGCCCTCACTACTTTCATGTGAAACCACCACAAATTCATTAGATAAACAATTGTGAGAAGAACCTTTACATTTGACAAATCCATTTTAGAAGAAAATATACATTCCGCCCTGCACCTTTGAAGGTTTTTGTGCACTTAGCCTTGCTTCCATGCCCAGACCTTACACCTTGGAATTTCCTTTGCCACTGTGCCTTGTTGTCCTCAGTGCTAACACCTTGCCAGTTGAGGAGCTGCATTGCACCTCCCATGTTGCTCTGGAATCTTGAAGCCACTTTTTGTGCTTCTTGGACTCTTTTATCAATGCCTGCCTTGGAGATTTTACTGCCACCTTTTCTGCTTTTTCCCTCCTTCATGATGACTTAGGATGCTAATGAAACTTTTGGTGTCTGTTTATCACTTGAGATTTCATCAAAGGTTAATGGAATTGCTGCTGGTAAGTGGTAACCTGTTTTAGAGCCTGAGGTGTTCCTTCCACACTTGATCTCTTCTTGGTTTGTTATACTGCAGTGTTTTTTGTCCCCAGTACTAAGATTTCAAAAAGTCAATAAATGCTAGGGATGTGAATCGTTTTTTGACGATTTAAAATATCGTCCGATATATTTTAAATCGTCAAAAAATCGTTAGGGCCACGATACAATACCAATTCCCCCGATTTAACGTTAAAAAATCGTAAATCAGGGGAAGGGGGAGGGCAGGAAAACCGGCACACTAAAACCCCCTAAAACCCACCCCCGACCCTTTAAATTAAATCCTCCACCCTCCCGAACCCCCCCCCCCCAATGCTTTAAATTACCTGGGGATCCGGCGGTGGTCCAGAATGGCGGCGGTCCGGAACGGCCCCCTCAATAGAATCATGTTGTCTTCAGCCGGCGCCATTTTTCAAAATGGCCGCCGCCATATTGCGGCGGCCATTTTGAAAAATGGCGCCGGCTGAAGACAACACGATTCTATTGAGGGGGCCGTTCCGGACCGCCGCCATTCTGGACCACCGCCGGATCCCCAGGTAATTTAAAGCATTTGGGGGGGGGGTTCGGGAGGGTGGGGGATTTAATTTAAAGGGTCGGGGTGGGTTTTAGGGGGGTTTAGTGTGCCGGCTCACGATTTTAACGATTTTTCATGATAGTTTACACACCCAAACGGCAACAATACGATTCCCTCCCCCTCCCAGCCGAAATCGATCGTTAAGACGATCGAGGACACGATTCACATCTCTAATAAATGCAAACTTCTGGGCATGGCAGCATCTGTTTTTCTGATATAATTTCCTTTCCTCCAACAGTCTCAGCCTGGTTCTCTCCCCTGTTGTATGTTTGATTAATCTGGGCTAGTTTCTCCAACAAAGTCCTCATTTAGAGGAAGAACTGCTGGTTCAAGACAAAAGATGCTCAAAAGAAACCATTTACTGAACTGAATACCATAAAAGGTTAATGTAGTAAAAGGGAACTCATACAAAAACAAATTGACAGTTTTCAGGAACAGGATATGGGAATATTTTTTTGCCCCAAAAAACCCTCATTCAGAAGGAGAACAGACTGGAACAAGATAAAAGTTATTAAACCATAACCATTTCACTGATTTGAACTTGATAACACTAAGAATAGTGCCAGAGATTCCATACAAAACCAGAAAATCAGGAAATGGATCAAGCAGAGGGAAGCTCAATGATGTGGGAAATGGACTCTAAATAAAGCAGTTCTCACTACTTTCCTGGAAAACCATTGCAGGATCATTAGAGAAACCATTGTGATGTACTAATTGTGATAACAACCTTTTCATTTGACAAACCCATACTACAAACAAATCTAAATTCTTTGTGCCACTCAGGCTTGTTTCCATTCCCAGACCTTGGATTTTCCTTTACCACTGTGGCTTGCTGTCATACCCCAGAGCTAACACCTTGCCAATCTGGGGGAGCTGCTTTTCATCTCTCATAGTGCTTTGGAACCATGAAACCACTCTTTGTACTGCTTGGCCCCTTGGAGGTTTTACTATCACTTTTTCTGCTTTGTTCCCCCATCATGCTGCCTTAAAATGCTAAAGCCAAGTTCAGAGCCAGTTTTGCACTTGAGATGCCATCAAAAGTTCATGGCAATGTTGCTGGTGCCCTCTTTTAGAGCTTTAGGGTGTTCTTTCCACTTATTCTGCTTCTTTGCTCCTCTTACAATGATTTGGGGAAATCCTGCCAATGCAGGTATCCCTTTGCCCTTTTATGGATTCATAGGCTGTTCATGACACTTTTGGTGCCAATTTACAATATCTTCAATCTTTCTAGGTACCATAGAGTTCTTTCCCTCTTCTGTTGATTTCTTTGAACAAGTTTAAGACAATTAATTAATTAATAAATTTTTAAAAAGCCCTGTTCTGGAGCCCAATATAGGCTGAACATTACCTGTAATGGATCTCCCATTGACTTTAATGGCATGTGAAAATGAATTAAACTAAAACACAATTTTTTTTTTCTTTTTGAAACTAAATAAATAATTAGGGTCCTCATGAAGCTAATTTTAAAATGAAACAATGTTTTCCCAGCTGTACATTCCTAATATACAGTGCTCACTTGGTTTAGTGATGGTATCCAATTGGCCAACCCCCTCCAATATCTGCATTCAGATGGTGCTCATCACCAACTATTCTGCTGCAGTGAAGCTGACCTGGCTGTCACACTCCTTAGCAATCATCCTGGCCTGCTTCCTCTTCACACATCATTGGGTGACCCATCACTTGCAGCTCAGGTCATTCACACTGTGGTTTTTGTGATATTCTGGATTGAGTCCATGGAGTATATTTTCTCCCAGCTGCTCCTTCCTGTAGAATCACATTCTCCTGGACTGGGAGAAATACAGGAAATGATGGATCTTCATGACCTCATGGACATGAAGGTCCACTTCCCTTGTTAGGAAATTGGGCTTCCGGTCAATTGCTCCACTCCATTATGACATGGTGCAAGCATGAACTCACGTAGTGATAACTAACCCTTTTATATATGCCTGCATGTGTAAATTGCACATATATGCATGTTTATGGGAGGGGAGGGTTAATCATATAATTATTATACTTGTATATAATTATAATAAATAGGAAATATATGTGTATTTATTGTTACTTGCATACACACTTATACATTTCACATGCAATTTTTCTATTTATATGATATAATATATTATTTTAGAACAGAGATGGTTGAGACTAGAATCAAAGATTTGATGCTAAAACTTTCATGGTCATGTATTTAAATTGCAAAAATCTAAGGGGGCAATACACGATAGGGGTGACGTTCTGTGCACAAAACAGAGAAGGATCTGGGGGTGATTATATCCTTGTGAGGCACCAGAAATCTGCTCCTTGGTATTCTTTGGCACTAAGGACTTTAAAGCATGATCTTCAAGCTCTCAAATGATGTTGGTGCAGGAACAAATCTGAAGATAATTTTGATAACTATCAGACTAAGCTAAAAAAAAAACTACAAAGAATCTATTGATCAAACCAGGCATTCATGGATCTCTCTATCCTGATTGCTTCAGCGGCTTCTCACCCTTAAAATATGTTTAAGATAGTTCACACTTTGATAGCACCTCCAGTTAATAATCATTTAATGAACTCTCAGGCCTTGCATCTTCTTTCTTGGAAAAGACAGCCTCTGCAGTCAAGACTCTTATGCCAGATTTAGCTGGTATCTCTTTCTCTCCATACCTTGTAGCTGATGCAGTAAAGTGTGCCCAGCCCAATGCACAGTGTACAGTGTAATGTGTATTCCAGTTCAACCAGAACCTGATATAAAACACAGGTCAAGAATAAAAAGCATACAATTTTTAAAACACAAAAAAATAGGTGCTCTGGTGTCATCCTACTAAATGAAGGAGATTATGTCTTTTCTTCATAATTGCAAGAAAGACCTCTATTGGCTCTCTTGTGTTACCTTGTCCAAGGGAAAAAAATATGATATTATTACCTTTTCATTTCAGAAATTCAATATAAAACATCATAACCTCAGCTAAACAGAGTGCTAGAGACTTCAGCATTATGTCTGGATTTTTCATGTTGCTGATGGGTGTTCTGAACCACCTTGCTGACTGGAATGTCATTTTTCTTTTACTCTACTTTAATTCCAAGGAATTTACAGGGTTTAGTTCATTTGTGAAATGAATCTGGTAAAAACCTCTTTCATAAATCTCTGTGACTGCTTTTTATAGTTATTGTAAAACATAGGACATTTTTCTGGGCCTTTTACCTTTCTGTGAAATTTACATGTTAATTTATTACACTAGAAATGGCCAATTTCATTTTTGTAGCGGCACATTTACTAGATTATCACCTTTAAAATTAGCAGTGATGGTGACTCAGGGATTGCAAACATTTTGATTCAAGGGAAGAAGGCTTTAGAACAATGTTTTGAGGTTTTGATTCATACATATTTGGATTTTGCTTTCTTTATATCTTTGAACTCTTATATAATTCTACCTCCCCAAAAAATCTGACATTGGGCTGTGTCTTTATAAAATTAATATTTCCTGAATGGAGACTGGACAGGTCATAGTTGTCATGTGAAAATTTGGGAAGTAATAGTCTCCTTAAAAGTTGTAAGAATAGAAAGAACAATTTTCATAGGGACTGCCGGCATACGCAGTAAAATGTCTTGCCCTAGTGCCCTCATGTAACCTTTCTCGGACCTTTCCAACACAAACTAAATTTTTCAATTAATCTCTCTACAAAGAAATTCCAAATCCTTGACATATTCAATTAGTTACCACATCTTACATATAAATGTATTGCTCCTGTAGTCCACATCTTTCCCATCCACCCATCCCCATCTAAAGGCCTCTACACTGCAGTCCCAATCTCCCACCCACCTTCCAGTCCATTTTACCTCCCTCCTCCCGCTCAGAGGCAGGAGGTGATAGACAGCAGTGGTGCATTTAAGATATTTCATGCTCCCCATGGTTTGTATAAATTCAACATTTATAGCATGTGCAATTCGTATTTTTGAGTTTTCTCTACCTTGATTGTAATGGATTTTTCCCCATGGCATTTTCTCTGCTTGTTTATCTTCTAACTTTATTTCTTAGTTCTTTCCATTTTTTATTTCTTTCACTGCTTGTCTTCTTTCTTAGTCATCTCTTTCACCTCTCTCTGATCTTTCTTAATACTTATTTCTCTCCATCTTTCTTATCCAACTACTACTTTCTGCTTTATCTCTCTCCTTTCCATTTCTCTTAATTTTCCAATGTTCTACTTCTTTATCTTCTTTAGTGACCCATCTGATTGATCCCTCCTTTGATGGATCTCTGGCTCTCTCTCCCCATCTCTCACAAATCAGCAAGTCATAATGGAAATTATGGGTTGCTACTTATACACTGGGATGGGATACCCCTCTTTGAAGACATCTAAGAGGGTCATTTACTATACCACAATATTTTATCAAGGAAGGAGCAAAATATCGCAGGGCAGCATTCTTGTAATATTTAGCCCAACCTGGCAACATATCATGGTAGTTTCTCCATGATATATTTTGACACAGAAAAATCCTTGAAAAAATTATCTTGGGGAAAGGCTGAAAAATGCATAATGATCACATGATGGGGCAAAGGTCAGCCGGCACTGTTTTGGAAAAAGCTGTCAATTTACCTAGCTCAAACCTTCACCTGGTAAATGTATCCTTTCAATTAAATATTATTGACGTACTCTATGCTTCATTGCTTATTAATACATTTATTAATGATGTCAATTTTACAATGAATATCACTGAATATGTCTGCAACAATACTCCCTCTAATCCCAACTCACCTCCCAAAAACTCACCCCAGTTCAAAGTGCCCCCTTACAATGGTCCATATATTATCAGGCAGTGTCTCTCTCTCTCTCTCTCTCTCTCTCTCTCTCTCTCCCTCTCCCCTGAGCACATGTGAAGTGTATTTTATAACCTATACTATCTTTGGGCACATGCGTGGCCCTTTTAAAATCTACCCATTAATATATTTGATTTTGGGCCATTTAAATAAGCATATAAAAGGTTCAGACTAGGAGAAATGTCATTGATATTTGTTGAAGGTCTACTTAAATTATGAAAAGAAAGGAATTAGGAAAAAAGTGAAAACCTCATGTGTTACCATAATATACATACACCATTTTTGCTGTAATTGGAAAACTTTTATCACTAGTCCATTCCTTTTTTGTAGCCTCTAAAGACAAATTAATGCTTGTTTGCATACTTTGCAAGTGAATTTCTTGTATTTCTTAATCTCAATAGGAAAAATGTTGATTTATTTTTTTTTTAAATCAGCTTGTTTCTAGCTATATATAGTCAAGTTTGGCCCCTGCAATTCCAAAATCACTCCATCCCTGTCCCATCCAAATCCCCTCGTTCACCGGCTCTGATGACAACAAAAATGGAGGAGGTGGAAAGCAGCCTTGTGACAGTTCTGGCACATCCTCCCTCCTCCTTTATCAGGGCCCACCTGTTATTTTGTGTTTTCTACCATGTGGCAAGAAATGCCTGGCGTTGCTTAGGTTGTCTGAACAATAACAAATACACAGATTAAAAACAAACCAAAGTGAGAATGATATATATTGTTTTATTTTATTAAGTAAATTAACAGAAAGCATATAGAAACATAAAGAACCTCTCTATAAACTACATTGACAGTATATTAGACATGTCCCATTGCTGGCCACCATGGGACTCCATCCTGCAGTGGCTGAAGAGGCCTGAAGGATGGCCATCGTGGACTCTATCCCATGACAGCAAAAGAAAAAGAGGTCTGCTGCAGATCTCACCCCACATCATATAAAGAAGGGGGTCTGGCAGTAGCTGAAGAAGAAGCCATGGTCTGGTTATATATGTGTGAATGGGAGCCTGGGTATGTATATGTGTGTGTATGAGAATTTGTATGTGTATGTAGTTATCTGTGTGTATGCTGTGCATGTGTGGGGGGAACCTCTTTGTGTGTGTATATGTGTGATGTGCAAGCATGTCTATGTGCATGATTAAATGTGTGTGTATATGTGTGAGGAACCCTGTATGTGTCTGTGTACTGTGTGTTAGAGATGTGCATCGTTTTTTGTGTTCGTGTCGTTCTTCGTTTTTCGGCCGCCATGGAAAATGTCGTTATTTTTCGGTTCGGGACTTTTTTTTCGCGAAAAATCGATTTTTAGTTAGTGCGCGCTAACTCCCAGTTAGCGCGCGCTAACTCCCCGTTAGTGCGCGCTAACTCCTGTTAGTGCGCACTAACAAAAACCGTTAGATTTTGTTAGTTTTTGTTACTTTTTGTTAGTTTTTGTTAGTGCGCACTAACAGGACTTAGCGCGCACTAACGGGGAGTTAGTGCGCACTAACTCCCGTTAGTGCGCACTAACCGGAAAAACAAATTTTTGCAAAAAAACAGGAAAATCCTGATTTTTTTCGGGCTCCCTGAAACATGCCGAATTGGACAATTTCGTTGCAATTTTCCAATTCGGCAAAAACGAATGCACATCTCTACTGTGTGTTTGCCTGTGTGTTGTATATGTATTTCTGTGTGCATATTTGTGTGAGATAGCCTGTGTCTGTATATGTGCATGTGTGTGTCTGTATATGTGTGTGGGGGAGCCTGTGTCAGTGTGTGTGAACGTGTATGTGTGCATGCATGTTTGTGTATGTATGTGTGTGTGTATGTATGTGCCTATGTGAATGGGGGGAGTCTGTGTGAGTGTATATATCAGTGTGTGAGTCTGTGCTTGCTTGGGCCTGTATGTGGAAGCCAGAAAGGCAGGGCTTTGCAGACAGAGCATATTGTCTTTTCATAGTGCACCTTTCATTGTTCCAGGTGTCACCCGGTTGCCACAACAGGACACAACAGTCTGACCAACATAAGCCCTTTTTATAACTTCTATAGATGTTACATGACACAAAATTTAAAATATCTGACAAACCTGTCAAATGCAATATATCATAAAATGGAAAAAAGACCCCGGCTAGAGAATCAACTTATCTAATATTCACTAAATTTATGTCACTATCTGCATATGCTTCATGTAACAATCCTTGTTGATAGCTTCATGACATATTTCTCATTGAATAATTATCAAAATATGAAATATAAATGAGAAACATGAGTCACAGAAGAATAAATAAAAATATCACAACTTGTAATTATTAGTATTACATCTTTCTTCATTGCCTGGTTTTTGCTATTGGGGGGATGGTGGAAATGTGTAGCCAAAATTCATAACCCCCAAATATATTATTGCCGGTGCTACTAGCACTGCCCTTGATTAGACACTTTGAAATGATAATATAGGATGGTATAAAATTTACAGTTTGAGTTTGTCCTCCAAAGAATAGATTTCTGGATGATCTTAGGGGCTTCAGGGTTTCTTGAGAGAATATTTGAAGAAGTTTAGAGACATGGCTTGATGAGAGACAGATTTGAAACAAGGAAGTAGGTATTCAACAAGAAGGTTGGTATCCAATGCCACTTAAGTCTATTATGTTCTGAACTAGCTAAATAGTGATATCTGAATATTTGGCTGTTTTCAGTGGCTGCCACTTTGCTGGCTGTTTATACAGCTAAACAGTTAGTCAATAAGTGAATGACAAGATGGTGCATTTGGGGCCTAGCTACAATCATTTGACCATACAACTTGGGCACTGCTCAAGATGGACAGTGCCACTATTTTTAAATATATAGAGATGGTATATATATGAGTGAAGATTTCTTCTACCCTCTGCAAGGTGCTGGACCAAATACAGAAGAGTCAGAATTAGGGGATGGAGGGGGTCAGGGAGGCCCCAGCTGGGCTCAACTAAACCCTGCGAGATAGGCCTAGGCCACACAGGAAATTTGACCAGGGCAAGAAGGATGAAAGAGAGAGACCTAGATGAGGCCCTAACTGTCCTAGGCTGGCTCGAAGCTTTTAAAATCTGAGGGGAGGTCCTCAAGGAGGCACATTTTTGTTGTTTTTGCTATTATTTTAATGGATTTTTTTCCAAAAAAATCTTGGCCCATACATCCCGAGTTAAATAGCCTCTAGTGATATTTAGTGGTTACCCTCATGAATTGCCAAAATCAAATGCTAAGAAGAGCTACACTGTCTGTGACTGCTGGCCAAGGACTGCTGCTGTGATGATGGGTTACATGATAGGGGATAAAGTGAGGGAAAACTCACATAGTGGTAAATGAAGAAATATGGCACCATAGTCCAGTCAAAACTGTTCCCAAATGAGCTAAAAATAAGATTAACTCTAGCTCTTCTCCCTTGTGCTGAGAGGATATAAAGAATAAAGAGGTCCATATTCATAAGCCATTTAAAAGAATAACTTAAAAGTTATGTCTAAATGGCATTTTCAGCAGAATTTAACTGGATAAGATGGTGACAGAAAGGAGGCATTCTGGGGAGGAACAAAGTTAGCCATATAACTTATCCAGCTAGCTCTGGTCATGCCGCTGACCTGTCCTAAAGTTACAAACCAGCCCACATGCACCGAGAAGTGTATTCCAGTATACAAATTTGTAAACAAAACATAAAAGAGAAATATACTGGTATAACTTATATAGCACCCTACTACCAAATTTTTGTTGGACCTTTCAATCTCGAGTCAAGATTAATAAACAGACTCGTTTGTGATAAAGGGTCACTTTACTTTTTTTTATTTTCCTAACATTTCTATTTGATGCATCTTATTTATATATTTTTGATTTTTCATAAATGTTCAAAACACAAAAGTGCTGATGAATATGCAAATGAATATGGTAAGGCAAGTCACTCGGTCACAATCCCAAAAGTTTTTAATATATTTTATAGTACTTATCACTGAAAAGGTGTCCCGAAAGTCCCAACATGGCCATGTTTCAGACCGAAGTCCTGCTTCAGGGGAACTGCTCCGATAATCCAATCCAAAAATATCAATCCGTCATTACACTGCTCATTCCATCAGCATCTCAAAGCTGTTAATCCTGTGCAAATATGTTCTTCATGCGGTCTGAACTCAGGGCGAGTGATCTCTAGTTTAGATATCAGTGTCAAGTTACCTAGGGCATAAGGGACATTCTGGGTGACCCCTAGATTACTTTCGGGACTCCTTTTCAGTGATAACTACTATAAAATATTGATGTATGTTTATTGTTGTACTAATACATCAAGAATGTAATCTATCAGTAATATAAAGTATAAAATAGTTGATATATGACAAATACAGCCATAAATGAATTGGAGAAAATTTAAAACAAACCTATTCTCCTTAGCAATGCTAAAGCATAAAGCAGCAAACAAAATATCCACTTAATACTTACTAAATCCTACCCGAACATACCGCAATGCCCTCAGCTGACTCAACAATACGATCCTAAATGTTAGCCCCTAGCCCCATCTGAAGGTGCCCCAAAAGAGACAACCACTTTAGATTTTACCCTTTGGGAATGATCTGTCTCCAATGGAGGGTAGGCCACAAAGGCTCCCCCAGATGATTTCACAGAAAAGGGGCAGAGTAATGTTAGCACAAGGAACCCCAGACAGGAGAGGCATCAGCAACAGCAAGACAGTAGCTAAACTCATACTGAAGGCTGAGAAGCAGGCTGCAAATTCTTCTTTCAGCTGGCAGAATCTTTTCTCTCTACAGCGGGGTCAGCTGAAGAGATTCCCATGGATGACATCTTAGGGAGGAATGGAGTCACATCAGCACCAGAAACCATCAAACAGCTTACTCTCTCTGGGTTTGTTGCAGCAGATTTTCAAGATCTTTGCAAACCCAGATTCCCCTGCCATGGCTCTCCCAAGTCCAGAGAGGTGCTATGAAATGGTGTGGGGTCAACATTAAAATCCATATGAGAACCACTAAGGACCTAAATATGTATACCAGAGAGGAGAGGCAGGGCACATATGATAGAAACTCTATTTTGAAGTATAAATTGGGCATAAGAAGCAATTAGTGTTCAGAGGAATGAATGCTCTAGAATAAGAAGTCAAGTACGATGTTCCATGTGGACAGAATCAGAAAATATTTCTTCTTGAAAAGTTTTGTGCAAACATGGAACAGTCTTCCAGGGCAGTGGTAGAAACAAAAGCAGTAGCTAAATTCAGAAAGAACAGAATAAGTACAGAGGTCCCCTAGTTGCAAAAAAAGTGGGGAAAGCCAGAAATTACACGGGGTCTATGGCATTGTACCAGGAATGAAACTGGTCAGATTAGATGGGGTTATTGGTTTGCATTGCTATCATAATTAATGCTGTTATACTCTGAGATACTTTAGTGTAAGTTACTTATACAGGGCAGATATATAATTGTACTAATTGTAACACTGTCAAAGGAAGTGGCTGCTTGTGGCTGTGGTGTGGTTGTCACTACCTAGTGAGTGAGCTTGCTAGGCCCACACTAGCAGCTGGCAGGGAAGCCTGTAGGTAGAACATGCTGGAGCTTTACCTTTACCAGCCGCCTCCCTCACACGATGAACCTGTGGGTTCTGGCAGCTGGCAGGACTTAGGTGGGTTCCCAGGGCTTTGCTGAGTGAGAGTCCGATCTGAGCAAGTATGGAAAGCCACAGACAGCAGCACAGGTCAAAGCAGGCAGCAGACTGCAGAATGGATAACAGGCCAGAAGTTGAGGCAGGCAGTAGACAGCAGAAGGGCAGGGGCCAGGCCAGGGTCAAGATCCAGTAAGTAGTGCAACACAAACAGGACAGACAAGACAGACAAGAGCAATAGGATAAGCAAGGAAGGAAACAAGCAGTTCTGGGAACAAGGGCAGACAGACAAGGAACTGGACAAAGAACAAAGCATAGAGGAGGTAGGACAACACAATGGATCAAGACAAAGAGCTCAGAACAAGGCAAAAATGAGACAAGGAAAGCAATATGCACTGGAACACAAGGGCAGAAAGAGACCTGTTGCTGAGGTGCTGGCTGATTGCGAAGGAGTTCCTAATATGCTCCTGGAGGATGTGATGTGGACAGCCAGAACCACAGGAAGTCTTGGCTAGGGGACCTATAAAGGAAGTCCATCCTGAATCCTTGGTACAGCATGCTGCTGGAGGCTATGCCAGAGTTGATTTGGATCAGAGGTGAAGGGTTTATCATTATCGCTTCTCCAAAGCCCTCTCCCCAGTCTTCTGGATCTGGGCTTCAAGGGGAACCTGCAGTGGAATTCTGCCACCAGCTGCGGAGCCTGCAGATTGTGTTGTGCTGATGATGGACCCTTGGCTGGAAGTGGGGTTGATGCTACCCGCAGGGCAAGCCCTATGTGTCAACACCATTGGGAGGCGGAGCAGGCTAGGAGATGTAGGCCAACTGGAGCTTCGCCAATACCAGGCCAGGTTCCCCTTATGTTGAACCCTTGGGTACCAGGGTCGGCTGGACTTAGGCGGGCATCTGTGTGATGACTCCCAGTTGATGTAGACAACGGTATGCCAGAAACCAGCAGAGCTGTTCGAGGGTTGAGGATGGTCCGGATGAGGCAGGGTTCATGAGACCCAGACGCCAACAGGAACAATGGAAGACAGGGCGTGTCCAGGCAAAGGTAGGCCAAAGCCTGAGAGGCCAGGTCCGTAAGACACAAAAGGAAGTCCAAGGCAAGCTAGAGTCAGGGCAGGCAGCAGGAGGTGAAGTACCAGGAGCAGAGCTGAGGTCAGAGCCAGAAGATCAGTCCAAGCGTGGTCCAAGCGAAGCAGGGGTCAATACCAGAGAATCTGTCCAAGCATAGTCCAAACGAAGCAGGGGTCAATACCAGAGAATCAGTCTAAGCGTACGAGGAGCAGGCGAGGGATCAGGCAGGAACAGGAACCAGGAACAATGACAGGAACAGGAGACAGGATCGATGACAAGAACAGGAAGCAGGAAGCAGGAATGAGCAATGAGCACACGAGTAATCATGGAGACTTGTTGCAAAGGCAGGGAACAAGTGGCTGGGCCCTGCCTTTTATACAGAGGCCCAGTGATGTCATCATCCAGGGCTGTGGGCTATTTTCCCGCCGCAGCCCCTTTAAGAGTGTGCAAGTTGTGCGAGCACCTAAGCCAGGGCCCGGAGGAAGCAGGCTGGTGGCATCATTCTGTGACCCGTGCGGGGAGACTCGCCAGGCACAAGGAGGAACTGCACAGGAGTCAGAAGCAGCAGAGGTGGCTGCAGGTGCTCGGGGCCTGAGGCAGCTGCCCACCGCCATGAGCGAGCATGAACCAGAGCTAGCAGCTGGATTTCTGGGGTGAGTAGGCCCGGGCATGGGCCTAGCACGGCCGGGATGCATAACAGTACCCTCCCTTATGCCCCCCTCCTGGAGGTTGGGGTTTGCCCGCATGGGCACGATGGAACTGAAGGAGGAATCCCTTGTCCATGTTGTTACTGGACGGTTCCCAGGAGTTTTCCTCTGGACCGTAGCCTTCCCATGAGAGAAGGAACCTAACGGCGACCTCTTATCCGGACATCAAGAATTTCTTGAACCCGATAAGTGGTATCAGTCTCGGTGGAAGCTGGAGATGGTGCAGGTGTTCTGCGTGATGCCAAGAAAGTATCACTGGTTTCAGCAGGGATACATGGAACGAGTTGTGTATACACAATGTGGGTGGTAACCAAAGTTGGTAGGTAACTGGTCCAATACGCCGGGTCACAGGGAAGGGACCAATGTACCTTGGAGCAAACTTTTGAGGCAGTAATTTCAGCCGGATGAAACGGGTGCTCAACCAGGCCTTTTGGCCTGGCTGAAATTCTGGACCCGGGCGACAGTGTAAGTCGGTGGCTCTCTTGGCTTGGATAGCTGCTTGTCGAAGATGTTTATTCATCTGTGTCCAGAGTGCTTGCAGAGCATTGGCAGTGGCCTGAGCTGCTGGGAAAGGCACTGACAATGGGACTGGTAATGGGAGCTGCAGTTGGCTGCTGTAGACTATGGAGAATGGTAAAACTCTGGTAGCAGCTGTGACATGGGAATTGTGTGAGAATTCTGCCCATGGTAAGAGCTCTGCCCAGTTATCCTGTTGATAATTAGAATAAGATCATAGGAAATTCTTTAGAGAGCGGTTAGTACACTCGGCCTGACCATTGGCCTACGGATTGTATGCAGTCGTCAGTCTGATGTTTATCCCAAATGTCTTGCAGAGAGAGCGCCAGTAGCAAGCAATGAATTGAGGACCTCTGTCTGAGGCGATATCTGTGGGCAAGCCATGGAGATGAAACACGTGTTGGAAGAAGAGACATGCGAGTTCTGGGGCCGAGGACAAGGCAGGCAGGAGCCCAAAATGAGCCACCTTGGAGAAGTGGTCAATGATGACCCAGATTACCGTATTCCCCTTAGACGGCGGTAAGTCTACGACAAAATCTGTGGAGAGAGGAGTCCACCAGCTCTTCTAGTGCAAGCAACGGCTGGAGAAGGCCCCAAGGTCGGCCTACTGGAGGCTTCTGCTGGGCACAGGTGATGCATGAGTCCACGTAGGTACAGCTGTCAGAGACCATAGTGGGCCACCAGTAAAAGCACTGAAGCAATCCTAAGGTCCAGGCATGTCCAGGGTGACCAACAAGTTTGGAGCCGTGCGCCCAGCGTAGCACCCTCTCTCAAAGCCGACAAGGCACAATGGTTTTCCCAGCTAGGACCATGATGGTGGCAGAAAGGCAGATGCACACAGGGTCAATGATATGGCTGGGTTCTTCTTGAATGCCATCAGGGTCAAATGAAAGAGATAGGGTGCCCGCTCAGAGATTCTTCTCTGCCAGACAGTATCAGAGCTCGAAGACAAAATGAGAGAAGAATAAAGCCCAGCGGGCCTGGTGAGCATTGAGATGCTGGGCATGCTGAAGGTGTTTGAGATTCTTGTGGTCGGTAAAGACGGTAAATTTATGCTGAGCACCCTCCAACCAGGGGCGCCATTCTTCGAGGGCAAACTTAAAGGCCAACAATTCCCGGTCTCCTATACTATAGTTCTGTTCAGTATGGGAGAAATTATGGGAAAAGAAAGAGCAAGGAAGAAGAGTCCCTTGAGGGGAATGCTGACTTAAAACTGCCCCGGCTCAGATAGCCGAGGCATCCACCTCTACGATGAAGGGGCAGCTAGGATCCATGTGACGCAGACAAGGTCCAGAAAAGAAGGGCATTCTTAAGGCCTTGAAATGCAGCCAAAGCCTCAGGGGATCAATTTCTTGTATTGCTGCCCTTCCTAGTCATGGCCGTGAGGGGAGTGGCCAACATGGAATAATTTGCTATTAAATGACGGTAGTAGTTGGTGAATCCAAGAAATCTTTGGAATGCCCGTAGGCCCATAGGTTGAAGTCAATCATGGATGCCCTTTAACTTGCTAGGGTTCATATAAATCCTCATTAGGAAATGATGTAGCACAAGAAGGGCAAAGTGGACTTTTCAAATAAACATTTATCCAATTTGTCAAACAGGTGGTTTTCGCAAAGCCGCTGGAGGACAGTGCAGACATCGTCCTCATGGGAAACCAGGTCTTTCAAGAAGATGAGGATATCATCCAGATATGCGATGAACTTAGTGTATAAAAGGTCATGAAAGATCATGTTGATCATCCGTTGAAATACTGCGAGAGCATTGCAGAGTCCGAAAGGCATGATGAGGTGTTCATAATGCCCATCTCTCATGTTAAATGCTGTTTTCCAAACGTCCTCTGGGCAAATGCGCACTAAATTGTAAGCGCCCCACAGGTCCAATTTGGTAAAAATGGTGGTGCCTTGAAGGTGATCAAACAATTCAGACATCAAGGGTAGCAGGTATCTGGCCTTGAGGGTGATTGCACTGAGGCCTCGGTAATCATAACAAGGACTTAATGACCCATCCTTCTTCTTGATGAAAAAAAACCCTGCTCCTGCAGGTGAGGTGGACGGTCAGATAAACCCCTTAGCTAGGTTTTGATGATGTATTCGGTCATGGCTTGGGTTTCAGGTTGTGACAAGGGATATGTCCTACTCCTAGAAGGGGTAGTACCCAGTAGCAGGTCAATTGGACAATCAGATTTGCGCAGGGGCAGAAGAATATCCGCTTTCTGCTTTGAAAAGATATCCTCAAAGTCCCCATAGGGAGACGGAAGGCCAGAAACAGCTACTGCAAGGGGAACTGCAGGTGAAGGCTCCACCTTTTTCAGGCATTGCTGATGACAAGCAGAACTCCATTTGATGAGCTGCAGAGCTCCCCAGTCAAATTGGGGGGAGTGATGTTTGAACCACGGCAAGCCCAAGACTATCGGATGAATGGATTTCTCCAACACCAGAAGTTCAATCTCTTCTTCTTGGAGAGCGCCGGTGAGTAACCGAACAGATGCTGTTATCTGGGAGATCCACCCAGGTAGTGGTTCGCCATGGATAGAGGCGATCCGCAGAGGGACTTCTATGGCATGGGTAGGTATGCCTAGGAGATGTACCAAGTCTTTTAAGATAAAGCTCCCACCTGCTCCAGAGTCGACTAGAATCATGGTTGGAAAGTAATGGGAGTCCCAGGATAGTGTTACATGCAATGGTAATTGAGGGGCCGGAGTAGTAGTGCCCAAGTTCAGCACCCCAACTGAACTTAGGCCAGGGAGTTTCCTGGATGGATAAGACAAGTCTGAAGGCAGTGGCCAGATGCCCTGCAATACAGGCACAAGCCGAAGTCCCTCCGTCGAAAGTGTCCCTCCAGAGTAAGGCGCCCATGACCCAGCTGCCCTCCGACTTGGTGGTAGATTGAGACCCACTGATAGCGGGCATAGTGGAAGGAGGAGAGTGGGATCTCTCCACAGCAACATGTCGGGGTGTGCGAACTTCACGGTGACATTCCTGGAGGTGATGATCTATCCGGCCAGTCAAATCAATTAAATCCTCGAGAGAGGATGGAAGTTCTCAGGCTGCAAGTTCATCTTTCAATTGGGATGAAAGACCATCCAAATAAATGGCTCGAAAGCAATTTTTTTGCCACGCTATTTCAGTAGCTAGAGTCCAAAACTCTATGGTGTAGTCATTGAGGGATCTCTGACCCTATCGCAAGCATAAGAGATGGGTACTGGCCACAGCCTGCCTGCCAGGATCATTGAAGATCTGACGGAAGACGGTCATGGAACTTGACAATTCTTACAGAAGAGAGTCTGAAAGCTCCCATAAGGGAGATACCCACGCCAAATCCTTGCCTTCCAAACGAGACAGGATAACAGTTACCTTTGTCAGTTCATCCTGTAAGATGGAAGGCTGCAGAGCAAACTGCATATACCACTGGTTAATATACCCTCTGCAGAGATGAGGGTCCCTGTTAAAACAGGGTGGACCAGGTAGGGCCAGAAAAGCCCTGGTGGGTGAGGCCCTGGTGGGTGGAGCTGTGGCACTTGCGTGAGTATCCAGCCGAGCGTGGAGATGCTCAACAGAAGAGGCCAATGCCTCTAGGAACCGCTGCTGTTCTTGTATTTATTTATTTATGTGTTTGTAGAGTTTTATATACCGTTATTCGGTAGAGCCATCTAACGGTTTACAAAATATGCAATTAGCATACAAAATATGCAATTAGCATACAATCAAATGGAGTTAACATGGTAGTTGGGAACAGTAGAGTATTGTGAACAGTAAACATTTTTTCTTAGTAGTTGAATAACAGAATAGTGAGGAGAACATTTTCAATGAACTTAATGAATCAAGTGAGAGAGCAGAGAGGGGTGAAAAAGGAGGGTACATCAGGAGAGCATGAAGAGGAGGATTATGCTTGCGAGTTCTGTTGAGGGCTGGGATGATCAGGTGTCAGATAGTTAGAATAGAGTTTGCGGAATAAAAATGTTTTTAGGTCTTTTTTAAATGTTTTCAGGATGTGCTGGGTCCTCAGTTCTTTGGGTAGGGTGTTCAAATTTTGGGGGAGGCAATGGAAAATGCTCTCTTTCTCGTGTAGTTGAAAGATGAGAGTCTCTTAAGATGGGGATGTTTAAGAATCCTGCGTTGTTAGAGCGTAGGTTTCTTTGTGGGTTTTGGGGGGTTATCTTCAAGGCCAGGCCAGGAATGGCCTGGAGGGCGGAAGACTCTGCCAAATCCATGGCCTTGGGAATCTGTGGCACTGATGGTGGACCCTTGTCCTGAGGTGGGGTTGATGCTACCCGTAGGGCAAGCCCTATGATTCCCCACCATTGGGAGGTGGAGCAGGCTAGGAGACAGAGGCCGACTGGAGCGTCACCACTACCAGCCCATGTTCCCCTTAGGTTGTGCTGTTTGGCCTGGCCAGGTCAGGATGGCATGCTTTAACAAGGACCTATTGGCCACAGAAGTTTCTGTTAATTCAGATCTCTTGCCAAAACTGAGGTCTTATCTCTATAGTTAGATCTATATACAGTTTATTTCCAATATACATCATGATCAACTTGTTACATATTCTATACAGCTAGTCATTATTTTTCACACAATTGCATACTAGCTATATCCCTTATTTTGTTGTCATGCTTTAACAAGGAGACATGAAAGAAGTCATGTATTCGTAGAGACTCATAAAGCCTAAATTTATAGGCAACTGGGCACAGCTGCCACTCAATGAGAAAAATCCCGACAAATCAGGGCATACATTTTGTGGATTGCATTTTAAGCTTCATATTTTTGGTACTGAGCCATACCAATGTACCAGGCTGGAGAGTGAGCATAGGGAAGCACATTGACTTGGACTTTAGCACATTGTTTAACTTGGCAAATGAGTTGGTGTGTCTCTACCCATAGATCCTGGAGCTCTTGTCCTACCAGGGTGGCAGCTGGGCAAGTCTCAGGCATAGGAACATGTCACGAGGTCTGTGGATGGCATCCAGATGATGTAAAATGATGATGATTCAGTGGCGCTGTTGACATGGTTGTTATGTGTTAATTTGTCCCATAGAAGCAAGGGGACCCAGTTGTCTTGTCTCTGATTTACATCTGAGCACAGAAATGCTTTGAGGCTTTGGTTGACTCACTCGGTCTGGCCATTGCTCTGAGGGTGGTAGATGGAGGCAAAGTCAAGGACAATTCCAAATTACTGGCATAGACCTCTCCAGTTCGTCTCAGTGAATTAAATTCTCTGATCAAAAGGAATGTGGAGAGGAAGTCCATGGATTCTGAATATGTTCTGTGTGAAGAGTTGAGCGATTTCAGGTGCAAACAGGAGTCTATGGAGAGCAACAAAGTTTGCCATTTTTGAAAACCTATCCACAACTACTCATATGGTGGTGCGGACATTTGAAAGAGGCATATTGTAGATAAAATTGATGCCACATGGGCCCAGGGTTCTGTGGGAGCCAGCAGCAGCTGTTGGAGCCCCCAGGATCTGGCTCTGTCAATCTTCTGCATGTCACAAGTAGGGCAGAAACACTCATAACATTGAATGTCATTCCTCATGCGAGGCCACCAGTAATGGTGCACAGTGAGTTCCAGGGTGTGGGTGACATCGGGATGCCCCAAGAGATGGGAGTCATGAGCCCATTCTAGAACCTTTTGTTGTAAATGCCGAGGAACCCCAGACTTACCAGTAAGAACCATGAATATGGCTGTGAGTAAATTCCTGGCTGGGTCAAGCATAGACTGAAGAGGCTCCAGTGTACCTTCTGTATCAAAGGTTCACGATAGTGTGTTGGCTGGAAGGTTCTTACCAGCAGGGCATTAGCGCAGCTCGTAGTTGAACCTGTTAAAAAACAGGGACCAGTGGGTTTGTCTGGGGTTCAATCTCTGTGCTTGAGCCAAGTGTTCAAGGTTCTTATGGTTCGTATAAATGGTTACAGGATGCTTGTCTCCTTCCAGCAAGTATCAATAACCCTCCAGCACCAATTTGTAGGCAAGCAGCTTGTGGTCCCTTATAGTGTAGTTTTTCTTTGCTGAGGAGAATTTCCTAGAGAAGTAAGAGCAGATCACAAGTGTATCATTATGATTATGCTGTAGGAGGATAGCCCCATTCCCAGGGTGGAGGCATCTTCCTCCACAATGAACAGTCTTGCTAGGGCGGGATGATGAAGAGCACAGACCCTGAGTTATATGAAGATTCAGGTGACATCTGCTGGCCAATTCCTGGTGTCGGTTTCTTTCTTGGTCAGGTGGGGCCACAAATGAGGTGTAATTGGGAATTAAATTGTCTGTAGTAGTTGGCGAATCCTAAAAATCATTGCAATACCTTGAAACCAATGATTTGAGGCCAATCCACAATGGCTTTCAATTTAGCAGGATCCATCTTGAGGCCTTGAAGTGAAATAATATATCATAAACTCTTGCTCAAAGTCACACTTTTCCAGTTTAGCATAGAGGTGGTAGTCACAGAGTCTTTGTAGAACCTATTTCACATGGTCTCAGTTTAGAGAACACTAGGATATCATCCAAGTATATGACTACATGAGATTAGAGAAGGTCTCTAAACATCTCATTCACCATTGACTGGAATTACACGACCCAAAGGGCATTACCATTTAGTCAAACTGCCCGTCGCAAGTATTAAAGTGGTTTTCCATTCATTGCCCTCTCAGATCCTGATAAAGTTGTAGGCTCCCTGGAGGTCCAGTTTGGTGAAGACCTGTGCATCTAGAAGGAGGTCAAAGATTTCAGAGATTAAGGGAAGCAATTAATGTTTTTTCTTTGTTATGTCATTTAGGCCTCGGTAATCTGTACAGTGGCACTGAGGTACATCTTTGCCAACAAAAAAGAAACTGGCCCCAACGAGTGATGAATGAATGAGGGTCTCTTTAATGTACTTGGATATGGCCTCCATTTCCAGGACTGATAGACAGTAGACTTGACCCATAGGTGGAAAGTTTCCAGGGAGCAGGTCAATGGGGAGCAAGGAGCAGTCATAAACTCAGAGAGGAGACAAGATCTTGGCCTGGTGCTTGTTGTAGATGTCCACAAATTCTGAATATTGGGCGGGTAGACTGAGCATGTGGGCAAAGGTCACTTGACCAAGACGTCTCTTGGGTAGAACCAATGTGAGACAGCTCAACCAGTAGGAAGGGCTCAATCAGGAAATCTCTAAGGTGACCCAGTCAATGGCAGGTTAATGCTGTCTCATGCATAAGTGGATTTCCACCCGATGGAGAAGGCCAGTTTGCATCAGAAGGGATGCTGTGGAGTGGGTGACATGGATGGTTAGAGCACCTCCAGTAATCATGGTTATGGAGAGTACAATATCCAAAGGATTAGGTGGAATAAGGTACCAAAGCACGAGATCTTCGGTGAAAAATCTCCCAGCAGCCCCAGAGTCCAGGAAGGTTTGCAGCTGAATATGTGATCCCTCCTAAAGGAGGGAGATAGGGATTACCATTTGTGGGGAGGAGTTAATATGACCAAGGGTGACATCCCCCTTTAATAATCGGTCCTGGTATTTCCCAACTTCACCGGGGAGTGAAATGTGAAGTGCCCAAGAGTTCCACAGTACAGGCAGAAGTTCAGTTGGCATCTTCTCTGTTTCTTCTTTGGCAGGAGCTGACAGCACTTGACTTGCATAGATCTTCAGTAGTGGCAGTAGCCCCTTCATCTTGGGGATGATTAAACGGTGCAGAGAAGTTGGAGATCATCGGGGTGGGTCTGACAAACTGAATCCCTCTCCCTCACTCTTTCCTTAACTGCAAATCCAAATGGATGGCTAGGCTAATGAGTACCTCAAGGTTCGCTGGGAGGTCACTCCCCGCAAGTTCAGTCTTCATAGTCTCAGAGAATCCTTTCTGGAATATTGCAGTCAGACTATCCTTCCTCCGTTGGAGCTCTGAGGTAAGAGTTCTGAATGCACAAAGAACTCCCCCATAGAGCTGTAGTCTTGATGGATCTATAGAAGGTCTTCTGCTATAGAAGACGAGTGTCCAGGTTAGTCAAATATCAGGCAGAACTCAGCAAGGAACTGATTGACATTGGCAAGTATGGAGTCCTCTCTTTTTCCCACAGAGAAAAACCAAGGCCAGGACAGAGCCTCCTAGCTGGGACTGGATGTACATCATCTTGATTTTGTCAAATGGGAAGAGAGGTTCCTGCAAGTTGAAATGCATCTGTCATTGGTTTATGAATCCTTTACTGTCTGACGGCTTCTCATGGAATCGAGATGGGGGAAGAAGCTGTGGTACCAGTCTGGGTATTGGTGCAACACTGATGGAGGAGGCACCAGAAGTGGAGATGGCTGTGGGAGACGTAAGGCATCAAGACAGGTCTCCAAGCCATCTAGTATCCCGTCAACTGGTCCAGGATATGTTACTGCTATTGTATATATTGGTTCAAGAGGACCTGTTATATAGATGTCAGAGATGATGGGAAATCTGAGTGTACCTTCATACGATGCTGTACTTAATACGGCTATCGTGACTGTAAGCCTATGCAAAGGCTTTAAAAATCATTAGGTACCCCAGTATTAGATGAAAACTCTTAAAGTGCTCACTGTCCACTTTGAGATTGATGCTATGATGATCACATGAATGCCACTATAATGATCACTTATCTTTACCTTGTGGTCGGACTTCCTTCAGCCGGAGACTGGCTCCTTCTTCAAGGGCTGGTTGTTCACAAGAGAGACCCGTGGAACATTGGTTATTGTAGCAGTGATGATTCATCAATTGTGGACTTGTTCAATTATATGGCGGTCCGTGAAGCTCCGTGAGAGACTGACGGCTGCTCCTGCGGCTCCTTTAAAGGACTTTAAGAGTTTTCATCTAACACTGGGGTACCTAATGATTTTTAAAGCCTTTGCATAGGCTTACAGTCACGATAGCCGTATTAAATACAGCATCGTATGAAGGTACACTCAGATTTCCCATCATCTCTGACATCTATATAACAGGTCCTCTTGAATCTATACTAGTTACATGTTATATAAATCAGGGTTTATATATTTTGTATTGTATATATTGGGCCATGCCAGGGTTGGCCTGCAGAGTGGACATTACTGCTGGATCCATTGCCTCAGTAATTTGTAACATTGTTGAAGGAAGTGGACCCTTGTGGCTGCAGTGTGGTTGACATCACCTAGTGAGTGAGTTTTCTAAACCCATACTGACAACTGGTGGAGAAGTCCGTAGGTGGGAATGGCATGGCTTCACCTATACCAGCTGTCTCCCCTGCAGATTGAGCCTTTGAATTCTGGCAGATGGCAGGACTTAGGTATGTCCCTAGGGCTATGATGAGGGAGAGTCCGATCTGAGCAAGGGTTTTGGAAGGCACAGGTCTAGGCAAGTAACAGACAACAGAACAGGTAACAGGACAGAGGTCAAAGCAGGCAGCAGACAGTGAAAGGTCATGGACCAGGCCAGGTCAGGATCAAGGTAATCAGTCCAATAAAATAGGACAGACAAGGCAGACAAGGCCATCATGACAAGCAAGGAAGAAAAGAAGCATTGTCAGGAACAAGGGCAGACAGGCAAGGAACCAGACAAGGACCAGAATACAGAGGAGGTAGGATAACACAATGAATAAAGATAAGGAACAGAGGACAAGGAAAGAACAAGACAAGGAAAACAAGATACACTGGAACACAAGGGGACCAAGAGATCTGTTGCTGAGGCGCTGGCTGGTTGCGAAGGAGTTCCTTACATACTCCTGGAGGATGTGATGTGAACAGCCAGTGCCACAGGAAGACCCGGCTAGGCTAGGGGACCTATAAATAAAGTCCAAGTTTACAGAAAGTTCCATCCTGAATCCTTGGAACATCATGATGCTTCCAAAGTCTATGTCGTAGTAGCTCTGGATCAGAAGTGAGGTACTTATCACTAATATAATGAACCAAGGGCATTCTTGGGATAATAGGAGGTTAATAGTGAAACCTTCTTATATAAGAGTGGAATATATTTGCTTAATAGAGTTCTGAGATTTATATTTAAATCTAGAATGGAACTCCAAACATTACCATGCTCATGTATTTTAATCATTGATCTCATAATGCCTTATATATCATAATAAACATAATTTTTCAAGCAAAAAAAAGAGCATGAGCATGGTGTAACACTTTGAAGTTCCATTCTAGATTTAAATATAAATCTGGGAACTATATTAAGTGAGTATATACCACTCTTATATATGAGGGTCTCACTATAATCCTCCTATTATCACAATAATTCCCTTGGTTCATTATATTAGTGTGTTACGATCTCACCATTGGGACATTGTTTGGTTAGTTTTATCTCAGAAGATAGACATGGCATACAGAATTCTGTATAAGTTTGATGAATAATTGTATGGTTGTAATTCTCTGCATTTCTCAATGAAGAAAATTTTAAACAGAGATTTTAGATGATTCTAGCATATACAGCCCTGCTCCCTGGTCTTTAAAATCAGGAGGGTTTTTTTTTTAATGTAATTCTAAAACATGTGTCAAAAGTTAAATGGATTGACACATCTATAGTCAGTAAGGGCATATTAAATAGACATATTGACTTGTCAAGCATTTGTTTAACTAGTAAAGACCACTGCAGTCTCAAAGGCATCTCTTGAAAGATTGCTTTAAATGAGTTACGACAGCCTGCTCATTCTTCAAGAAGTCAATTAGCATATGACTAATACAAATTGTGATCAGGGCAGAGTTGCCTATTTTACTTTTAACATGAAAGCAGAGGTTTATTTGCACTGTGAGTCAAGATTTGAACCTTCAAACTCTTCACTGAAGTGCCTGGCTAATTATTGCAAATGCTTAAATATGCAAGTTATAAGAATGTTAATAAAACAAATATTTGTGAAATTTGGATCAATTAAACCTAATTATTTTTGGTGCTGGAAAAATCTAAATGGAAAATATCTAAACAATCATTAAAAAAGAAGATATTCAGCAAAAAGGAAAATATGGAACAATCCACAAAATATATTCAGGACATCCAGAAAGAAAAGCTCCCATGGTCACTTAATGAATTGACTTTATTCCTCTCACAAACCTACTGCCTCATTGAAATGCATACTTACCATCTATTCACCTTCCAGAGACATCAGAGTGTATTAGGCAGGAATAATTCCAGGTCAGGGAACTGCCATTGTCAGAGCACTGCTCTATAGCTCTCATTCATGTTGATGGAACTTCTTTTGGTATGTCAACCATTCAAACTTGGGGGAAATTAGGAAATCTAATATCATATATTTAACCAAAACTCCCCCCTCCTACCCAACACCCAAAAAATGTTAAATACATTTCTCCTATTTTTTACAGATTCCCAAAATTTCCCAAGTAGAAAATATTTTTTAATGCAGTCAGTAAAGCTTTTTCATGCTGACTTAGTAATTCTTACCTTGTACAAGAACTTAGTAGGGATGGGCTTTCTGGAAAAAGGAAATAGGAAATTAGACATAATTTCCTATTTTGTTTCATTTCATTATCAAAGCAAAACAACTGAAAATCCAAAAACATTTCATTGGTTTTCACATTTCATTTTGAAAACAAAATTGATCCATCGGGCCTAGGCCCAGGCCAAAGCTAGTGCCCTGACTAATGAACATGCTGAGACCCAAAGCCTGAGCCAGAGTGTGATGCTGGGGCCCTGGCCTAGGTCTAGACCAGAGGCTGAGGCCTCACCTAGGCATAGGCCACGGCCTGATATAGGAAACATGGTCAAGACCCGAGTGTGACATCAGGGTTTCAACCAAGGCACAGGCTTAACACCAGGGCCATGACTGAGACCCCGAAAATGTAAAAAGCTTGCCTGCTTCAAGGATCCAGCATCACGGTCCAGGCCCAGACCCAATGCCAGGACCTGACCCGGAGGCTGTGTCACAATGCCTGGGCCTTGGCCCAGGCTAGAGCACAGGCCATGACCCGGATCAAAGATTGGGTCCTGATTACGGAACCCAACCCAGAAGCTGGGTCCCAATGCCTGGGCTGAGGCCTGACTCTGTGACCCGGTCCATAGACTGATACTGGAGCCTCAGCCTGAAGCCGGACACTGGGACACAACCCAGAGGCCAGTTCCAATGCCTGGGTCTCAGTCTAGGCCAGGGCCTGGACCCAGGCCTGATGCTATGACCCAGTCCAGAGACCAGGTCCTGACTCCAGGGCCTCAGGCAGGACCCAGGCCCAACTCTGGGACCCAACCTGGAGGCTGGGTCCCATCGCTTGTGCTATGGCCCAGGGTCAGTTCCAGGCCTCTGAGTCAGGGCCTTGGAGCACTCCGCTTCCCTTTTCTTTCTTCAGCTCTTTAAGCTATCTGACACCATCCACTGGGGTTTATGCCCAATGGAGCTTACAATCTAGTCAAGACAGTCATGACAAACAGAAGTCAATGGGAAGTATATTTAATGTAGATAAGTGGTGAAGTGTTAAAATGACTTCTGTCCTCTCCTCTCTTTTCCTGCTTTCTGTTAGGAGGGCAGTGCTTTTGGGTGTCAGGAGGTAGCACTCCATAAGCTCTTTTGGACTACAGGCATTGCTGTGGAACCCTGTGTGATGAGACTTGACCACAGGTGGAAGTACCAAAGAGGGACCTGGGGAGGCTTCACCTATATTAACCTTCATTCCCTCAGGTTGAGTCATTGATGTGGATGGCCAGCAGGACTTAGGAAGATTCCAAGACATAATCAGGCGCAGGCAGAAGCCAGGAGGCAGTCTAGTGTCCCAGCCATAGGCAAGCAGAATCCAGTAACGTGTCAAAGGTCAAGGCAGGCAGCGGGCAAGGAAAATCCATTAACAGGTCTGGGATCAAGGCAGGCAGCAGGCAAGCAGAATCCAGAATGGTACAAAGTTGAGATGGGCATCAAGCAGGCAGGAGCATTGTCCAGAACCAGGTACACAGCAAGTGAGGCAGGAACAGGTCAAGGAACTTGTTGCTCAGGTGTATAGGTCCAGGCAGGTTAAATAGTCTTGATGTGTGACTTCTTCATCAGGGCAACTACCCGACTCTCTTTCCAGAGTGCACAGAATTGCACACACAGATGTGCATGCAAGCCCTAAGTGTCTCTTTGCATGGTCCTAGTAATATGTGTGTCAGAGCATGCAATGGCAGCTCCCTGCAGCTCAAAGAGTGTCCAAAGATGAGGAGTCTGGGAAGGCAGCTGAATTCTAACACTATCCTTCATCTTCTCCATCTCTTCTTCCTCTTTTTCCCTCCTCAAACAGCTTAACCACTCACACTGCTTTCACACAGATACTTCATCTCTTTCATGTTCTATACTCATTCCATATCCTTTTCAAGCAATCTAGAGACCAACAAGACAGATGACGATAAACCAACATGGAATTTCACACACTCTGTTGCTCCAGGATACAAAGACAAGTCAAAAGGAGAGAAATAGCAATTTTTTTAATGTACTACTCTCCCTCTCTCTGTTCACAAGCTTATTCTTTTTTATTGTTCAAATCTGTTTATTAACTTTCACATTAAGAATTATAAACCAGATTATAGAGCATACAAATCAAGAAGTATAGCAAAGTTTGTCAGTAAAAAGAACATTGAACTGCAAAACAGGAGTAAAGGATGTATGTAGTTTGTTACCCACAATAACTGAAATAAAATTAAATATAATTAATCATAGAAATAATGATCCACTGACCTCTACATGGCCACCCAACTAATTATTCTATTATATCAAGCTGCTGCAACTTTGGGGGGGGGGGGGGGTAGCATAACAGTTTACAGAGAACTTGATTTAGGTGATGTACAGGGGTAGGTGATATTCATTATTGTGTTATACAGAGGGCAGACAATGGAGGCATAAATAAAGTAAATAATTTTGGTGATCAAGTTGAGGGCTGGAGGGGGGGGAAACATGGAACATTATAATTGGAAATACATTATTCAAGACAATGCAGGGGATTATTTGAGCATACACATGACATTATTGGAGCAAGAGGAGTGGGGAGCAAGAGGGAGAGAAAGTGCAGGGGATTGGGCATAAACATAACATTATTGGAGCAGGGGGTAGGGAGGGGTAGCAGGGATCAAATACATAACATTATTGAGCATATACATAGTTATTTGGGCAAATACATAATGTTAATGGTAGGGATGTGCAGCAGGGATGGATTTGTCCCATTCGGTATTCAAATTTGTTTGGACCCAAATCTGTTGCATCCATTTTCAGGGGACCCCTATCCATTCATTAGTTACATATGTATTCATTTCCCAAAAAAACCCCTATCCCAACACTTTAAATTTAATTAACTACAACCCCCCACCCTCCTGACCCCTCCCCCCTCAAAACTTGCCAAAAGTCCCTGGTGGTCCAGCAGGGGTACTGGAGTGATCTCCTGCAATTGGGCCGTTGGCTGCCAGTTTAAAAATGGCACCGATAGCCTTTGCACTTACTATGTCACAAGGGCTACCAATACCATTGGTCGGCCCCTGTCATATGGTAGGAGCACAAGATGGCGTCGGCCGGCCATTGTTCCTACCATGTGACAGGGGCCGACCAATGGCACCAGTAGCCCCAGAGACATAGTAAGGGCAAAGGCTATTGGTGCAATTTTGAATACCGACATCCCGAGAGCAGGAGATCACTCCAGGACCCCTGCTGGGCCACCAGGGACTTTTGGCAAGTCTTGGGGGGGTCAGGGGGGTGGGGGTTTATTTGTTAGTGATACGTTGTATTCGTGGGGGTTCACCATACGTTTCACGACCCCCACAAATACAACAAATATGGCATATACGTTGCAGATTACCAATACATTGCAAACGAATACACACCCCTAATTAATGGAGCAAGGGGTAGGGAAAGGTAGAAGGGAGCAAATACATAACATTATTGAGCATATACATAGCATTACTGGAGTATGAATATAACAGTCTTTGACAATACAAGAAATAAGAAAATCCACTAGACAGGATAATAATGATTATAACAACAAATGAAGAATCCCGTATAAGTAAGGCGGCGGGGACGCTTCAAGAGACCTCATAATAATTGTCAACTTTTTAAAGCTGGCATGTAAGCTTATAATGGCTCAAGCTTGACTGTACTTGTAATCATCGGTCTCTATGAGCGTGTGATGCTCCTGCAAAAGGTAGCTATCTCACGGCGCGGTCAGTCTCTATTAGTACTCTGTAGAGTCTCTGGATATACTTAACTTGCGATTTTCATGTCCGTAGACAAACCAGTATTGTTGATACAAGTGTAATCCGATGCTATTACCGACACGGCGTGTTTCGGAGGAAACCCTCCTTCATCAGGGGCTCGGATGTCACTAATGCCGGTTTTTCACATAACTGCAATAAAGTAAATAGACAAGACAGTGCCAAGGTGCCCACAAATTTTAGGCTAGCGTTGAGAGTGGAAGAAAGCACTTACTTCGTGGAAGGCAAGTTATGCGGCTGTGTTATAGCGTCTCAGATGGTTCTGCAAAGCAAAGTGTGTAAATTGATAAAATGTCCGCTTAATATTGAACTAGATGAAAACGTACCTTGTCCCCAGAATGTACTGACTTCCAATGATGCTGGACATGCATTCGTGGAGCCGTGTGAGACGTCTGTCAGCGGTCGGCGCGATACAAATGCTGGCTTTTAAAGGGGAAAAAGGCGCCAAAACAGTGGCTAAGTCCTGAAATGGGCATTTACGTCACTAGCGGGCGCCATCTTAGATCTGAACTATCCAAAAAAGGGAAATGACGTCGTTGGACGCCATTTTGAAAATTTCTCAACTGCAGAATGCCCCCATATCTATCCTTATATGGGCTTATGCGTCACTCAGGACGCCATCTTGACTGAAGAGGAATGGGTAGTAGCAGGGATTCCCTACAAAAGGTACGATTAAATCAACGTGTACCACTCGATCCTTTCATTTAGACCATGTGGTTCCACGGATTGGAGACGGTATATCCACTGTTGTTCTTTCCAGTTTAAAGTGGAAATTCTGTCCCCACCTCGCCATGATTGTGTAACCTGCTCTATAATTAACCATTTGAGTTGTTCAAACGTATGCCTAAAATTTGTGGGCACCTTGGCACTGTCTTGTCTATTTACTTTATTGCAGTTATGTGAAAAACCGGCATTAGTGACATCCGAGCCCCTGATGAAGGAGGGTTTCCTCCGAAACACGCCGTGTCGGTAATAGCATCGGATTACACTTGTATCAACAATACTGGTTTGTCTACGGACATGAAAATCGCAAGTTAAGTATATCCAGAGACTCTACAGAGTACTAATAGAGACTGACCGCGCCGTGAGATAGCTACCTTTTGCAGGAGCATCACACGCTCATAGAGACCGATGATTACAAGTACAGTCAAGCTTGAGCCATTATAAGCTTACATGCCAGCTTTAAAAAGTTGACAATTATTATGAGGTCTCTTGAAGCGTCCCCGCCGCCTTACTTATACGGGATTCTTCATTTGTTGTTATAACAGTCTTTGAACATATATATATATAACAATATTGGAACAGATGGAGTTGAGAAGGGGGGGAGGAGAATATATAGAACATTGATTGAGGATATAGAAGTGGGTAAGAGATGAGGCAAATATGACTAAGGCTAACACGGAGGGAGGTTATTCTGGGAATGCTTGTTTAAAGAGCCATGTCTTTAGCTTTGTTTTTTATTTTTGTGTGGATGGCTCTAGATGAAGGTCTGTGGGCATGGTGTTTCAGAGGGTAGGTCCTCCAATTGACAGGGCTTGCTCTTTTGTAGAGTTAAGACGGACTGTTTTGGGAGAGGGAATGTGTAAAGTTCTTAGGTATGCAGTCCTGGTTGGGCACATAGGAGTGGAGTGGAGAAGTTTAGATTATAAAGCTAAAGATTTTACTATCACAATATTATAAGTTAAAGGATAAGAGATATTTAACATTTGAGAGATCTTATCCCATACCTCTCACCAAAATGACAAACTATGGGTACACCAAAACAACATGTGGGAGAGCGAAGCATTAAGCAAGCTAAAGGACCATTACATATGAGATGAAGACAATCCCACTTCATGTAGTGTCCAAGGGGTCTAGATTGCATGATGGGCTAAAAATAAAGTGATTGGTTAATATTTGAGGAAAGTGAAGGTCTCAAAGTTACACATTCCAGTACTGAGCTCAAGGGAAATCTACTGAAAAGGAAAGTTCATGAGACCATGCTTTCTCTAGAGCAGTACAACTAAGACATTTTTTAAATTTTAGATTTTTGTATATGTTAGATACAATGTGACACTTTTAAAGAAAGAAATAATAAGGGTAAAATTCTGGGGAATCTTAGAAAAGAAGATTATATGTGTATGAACTGTTCAAACACATGACGACTACTATTATTAATAATGAAATGATTATGTATCAGGCAAACCAAAGTTATGCATAAGTTGTGGAAAATACTGCCATTGTGCATCCTTTATCATCCGATCTAAGGTCCAAATTCCCTTAGTATTCCATTGTGACCAATTGAGAATCTTTTTATCTATCAAAAATTTTGGATTTAGTCAAATAGGGGTTAGAGATGAAATTTTCCATGGTATAGATATATTTTCGATCGATTGCTTGAGCAGTCTAAAAGCTATACATGTTGCTTGGATTATTAGAAGGTTATGGAAATGGGATAAGGAATGAAGACCTGGAACAGACCAAAGGGGAAGTGGTTAAAGTATTGCTGTCTCAATATCAAACCAAATCGGTTTATAAACCGATTTGGGTTTAACAGCTAACCAAGTAGCACCTAGGTATAAAACAAAAGCTCTATGACAGGATTGAAAATCAGGAAAATTAACCCCTCCTCTATGTTAAGCAATCCATGTGGGCTTATCTTTTCATAAGAAATGCAGAAGTATATCTTCTAAGCAAACATAAAATTTAGGAGCTAAAAACACTGGAAGCATGCTAAGTTAAAAATTAACTCTAGGAACTATAACTATTTTAATTGTGTCTAAATGACCCCACCATGAAAGATGTAGGGGTGACCAATGAGTGGATGCTTCTGTTACTTTGTTACAAATTTTCCCTACAACTTTAGATCTAGTTAGGTCAATTGTATCATGAAAGTACATGCCCAAGTATTTTAGACCATTACAAATCCAATGAAAGTCTGAAAAGTTGGATGCCAATAAGTTGGCATGAATATTAAGTGGCATCATCTCTGATTTGTTCCAGTTTATGTGATAACCTGAAATTGTTGTGAAGGGCAGCTGTAGGGGTGTTGTAGACATTACCTCCTGGAGTAGCACAAGGTGGCAAGGCTGGAGGCTAAGTGTGGGCAGACCGGTGAGGCTGGAATGGAGCTCTGGAGTGAGGTACTGGCTGGTATGGAGCTCTGAAGCAGAGTGCAGGTAACCACAGGAACAGGCTGGAACTGAGTGCTGGTAAGTGTGGACTAGAACAGCAGGAACAGGCAGGATCTGAGTGAGGTAAGCATGGACTGGAACATCAGGAATAGACAGGATCTGAGTGCAGGTAAGCATGGACTGGAACAGCAGGAACAGACTGGATCTGAGTGCAGGTAAGAGTGGAGTGAATGCAGGTATATGTAGAACTGGAACACAGGAACAAACAAGATCTGAGTGCAGATAAGCTTGGAAGTGGGACTCTGGGAACAGGGACCAGGGCAAGACACCTAGGACAAGACAGATCAAACTAGGATAAGTACTACACAGAACATGGAACATAGAATGCCTGAAGGCAGCATAAGCAAGGAAGGCTCCAAGGGGCAAGGCAGAGAGAGGTCTAGAAGCAAGGAACTACCTGGGAGCCTCAGGACTAGGCCAAGGGTCAGGATATAGAGAGGCCTAGTATCACAGAAGAGACCTGGGAATCTCAGGGCTTGGCCATGGGTCAGGAAGAAGAGAGGCCTAGGGCAGGCCACAAGACAAGGAAGGATCAGAAAGCCAAAGAGCAAGGTTTGGAACAAACGTCTGAATGACCACAAGGCAAGAACAAGGCAAGCTGGGGTGAGAAGGGCTAGAGGCCATGAGGCAAAACTAGGAATGGCTTGAGAAAGCCACAAGTCAGAGACAGATAGAGCAGGGAGTCAAGAAGGACTCAACGCTGAAGCACTGAAGCATGGGAGAGACAGTATTAAACAGGGCTGGAACCTGGGTGAGGTACAGGAAGGAGAAAAGGGCTTGGCCAACCAGGGCAATGAGCTTCTGTAGAACCCCTGCCAGTGTGGAGGCTGAAGAAGAGGCTGAGAACAGGAGCCAGAGAATGCTGGAAAATAATTCTGAAACAAGTTTACTGGGCTCCTCTGGTGGAGGGGAGGCCAAGCAGTGGCCAGAATCACAATAGAAATAGTAGAGAAGAAAGAGATATGTCACATGGGGCAGATTTTAAAAGCCCTACGCGCATAAATCCAGCTGAATTTATGCATGTAGGGGGGTTACATGCGCCAAGCCTATTTTGCATAGATCCGGAGTCGCACGCAAGCCCCGGACGCGCGTATGTCCTGGGGCTTTGTGAAAGGGGCGGGGGCAGGACTGAGGCCTCCGGCACAGTGGCCGTGCTGGGGGATTGCGCACCGGCACTCGGCCAGCGCGTGCAACCTACGCCTGTCCAGAGGCAAGAGCAACTTATAGAACAAAGTTTGGGGGGGGGGGTTAGGTAGGGCTGGAGGGCGGGGAAGGGAGGGGAAGGTGGGGGAGGGCAGAGGGAACAGGAAAAGCCATCAGGGCTCCCCTAGGGCTCAGTGCGTGCAAGGTACACAAGTGTGCATCCCCTTGCGCGCGCCAACCCCAGATTTTATAACAGGCGTGCGGCTGTGCGTGCATGTTATAAAATCGGGCGTAGATTTGTGCATGCCGCGTTGCGCGCACAAATCTGGATTTTAATACCTACGCGTAGGTATTAAAATCCAGCCCATAATGAGGGGAAGCACCAACTCTGGGAATTATAAAGTAAAACATAAAGGGGTAGATTTTATAAAAGAGCGTGAGAGTACATGTGCGCGTGCAACCCAGTGCGCGCACATGTATGCCCAATTTTATAACATGTGCAACAATTGTGCAACCTGCGCGCACCGAGCCCGCTCCGAGCTGCGCTGCTCTCCCCTGTTCCCTCCCAGGACACTCCAAAATCAGAGCAGCTTCAGAGGGAACTTTCCTACCCCCCCCCCACCCCACCTTCCCTTCCCTTCCCCTTCCTCCCCCACCCTTTCCCCCCTACCTTTGACGTTGGATTTTTTTTATCTAGAAACTTACTTCAGCCCTGGGGCTGAAGTAAGTTGCACGCGCCGGCCAACTGCCGGGACGCGATCCCCGGCACAAAAGCAAATATGGCCTCTTTGCCGGGAATGTGACCCTGCCCCTACCCCTCCCCACCCATTTTTGCAAGCATGGGGACTTACATGTGTCTTGGGGCTTTACATGCGTTGCCGGGCCTTTTTAAAATAGCCCTGGCACGCCTAAGACCGGTTATACACGTAAATCCTCTGGATTTACACGCATAACCTTTTAAAAATCCAGCCAAAAGTAAATATAAAATAAAGTATCATCAACATATGCCAACATTTTATATTCAGAGTTTTTATATGTTATGTATTTATTTATTTATTTACTTATTTATTTGCGTATCTTATATACTGTCATTGCAAAAGAAGATCATAACAGTTTACAAAATCAGCATCCATATTCTGGGTCAACATTCATACACTGTGTCAACATTCATAATCGAGGTCAATACAACAGCAAATACATATTTTAGGAAACATATCAACATCAAGTACAGGTTAACTAAGGTGCTATGATAGTGGCTTGTAATCCATAATTTCCATTTCATTATCATTTATGTATTAATCAGTAAGTTTTATACCATGAACTAATGGATCCTGCCTTATGACAAGCAACAAGAATTCTAAAGAAGAAGTAAGAGGATAATGGACATCCTTGTCATGTGCCTCTATGTGAGGTAAAGGGTCCAAAAGCATACCATTAACCTACATGTAAGAAATAAGAGAATGATATAAAAGGCCAATATAAGAGATAAAATGATTCTCACATTCAAATCATTGAAGTAACACAAACATATTCTTAATATATGGGTCCATTAGCTTTTCTCTCCCTCCACACAACATTGTCACTGAGACATTGTGAAGACCTGGAATTTATACTTTACTGAAGGGTATTTCCTGGGATAAATTGCAAGTCTAAAAAGTAAAAAATCTCACATGGTATTGGATTTTACTATGCAACTGAGTTATCATGTGGTAATGCTATATACATAGATTATACAATATTTTGCATTTCATTAGTTTAGTACATTTGGCAATATCGGCCATTTTTTCATGCAATAAATTTAACTTAAACAATTTATAGGTGGTTCCTGACTATAGGAGAGCGGTGGGAAGCTCGTGGAGACCTCATATATTGAATGCCCAAGGGAAGGCTAATACAAGCTCATATAGCGTAAGCTTATTTTAATTTATAATCATCGGTCTCAAGGAGTATTTGAGGGGGCGCCATAGAAGTATAGCTGCCCCAATTATGCACTTAGTGTCAATTGTATCATAAATTTGTACTTAACTTGCAAATTTGAATATCCGGCATCGGGGTCCAAATGCTACTGAAGGTGATGGTAAAAGTGGAAAACACCAACTTTGATCCGACACGCCGTGTTTCGGAGGAAACCTCCTTCTTCAGGGAGTCGGGTACCACTGTTACCTGCTGTTGTAACAGACCGGAGATGCTTGCTACTGTTAGAAATAGAATGGGTACAAGAGAACAAGTGCATAATATGAAGCCCACCACTAGAAAAAGATGGCAGTAACAGAGGAAAAAACACTTACTATATGTGAAGCGTTAACTCAGTTTGTCGCGCCCTAAGGCGGCTCTGTGTGAATCACACAGAGCCGCCTTAGGGCGCGACAAACTGAGTTAACGCTTCACATATAGTAAGTGTTTTTTCCTCTGTTACTGCCATCTTTTTCTAGTGGTGGGCTTCATATTATGCACTTGTTCTCTTGTACCCATTCTATTTCTAACAGTAGCAAGCATCTCCGGTCTGTTACAACAGCAGGTAACAGTGGTACCCGACTCCCTGAAGAAGGAGGTTTCCTCCGAAACACGGCGTGTCGGATCAAAGTTGGTGTTTTCCACTTTTACCATCACCTTCAGTAGCATTTGGACCCCGATGCCGGATATTCAAATTTGCAAGTTAAGTACAAATTTATGATACAATTGACACTAAGTGCATAATTGGGGCAGCTATACTTCTATGGCGCCCCCTCAAATACTCCTTGAGACCGATGATTATAAATTAAAATAAGCTTACGCTATATGAGCTTGTATTAGCCTTCCCTTGGGCATTCAATATATGAGGTCTCCACGAGCTTCCCACCGCTCTCCTATAGTCAGGAACCATCTATAAATTGTTGATGTCAATTATTTCCTGAGACCTGTGGATCCATTTATATTTGTATAAATTTAACTTAGGCATGAGATTACTTAATTTTAGTACAATATTTCACAGGTATCAGAAGAACAGAGCTCTTCCAGGTGCTAAAAAATATTAACATTTTGAAATGCAATAACAAACATTAAAATCATCTTTTGAAATAAGGAAGCTTATAAGGTATACAAGTGCAAAGCAATGTGTGATAAATTCCTGCATGAAAACCAAGCGATATGAAAATGGACATTATAGCAACTGTACAATTTGCAGATCATAGTAGGAAATGATAAAATAGCTATTGCATTTCATGTGGAATTTCAGAAATTAAAAACGGCAACTAAGGAAAGAGAATGTCTCTGGACGCACCATCATTTAGATATGTCAGAAGATGACAGAAATAATCCCCAGACAAATTTAGCTGCTCTGCAGAAACATTTTAAGCCCACCAACAATGTGATTTATGAAAGATATTTATCCAATATATATGAACAGGATCCCTCCAAGTCCACAGATCAATATGTTTCCAAACCATGAAAGATGGCACATTTCTGTGAGTCTGAGATGTTGAAAGAGGACATGATTTGTGAATGTTTAGTCCTTGGGGGAAAAAGATGCAGGTGTCAGAGAAGAATATTACAGGAATCCAAAATGAACTTAACCAAAGCAATAGATATGCATATGTAGTAAACAAGCTATTGAATTTGAAAACATTGTCTCTTCAGAAACAGGAAGAATACACCAGATTTTCAGACAAAAAGCAAACATAAAAGCTGAAAATATTCTAGTAGCAAATGAAATTACAGGCATTTCATGTATTCTGTGGTTACATTGGTACATCCTGCAATCATTTTAGCAAACCACAATTTGACAAACAGAAGTCATAAACTAAGCAGATGAATTATAGCAGTGGTTCCCAACCCTGTCCTGGGGTCCTCCCAACAAGTCGGGTTTTCAGGATATCCACAATGAATATGTATGAGAGAAAATTTGCATGCACTGCCTCCATAACATGCACATTTTCTCTCATGCATATTCATTGTGGATATCCTGAAAACCCGACTAGCTGGGGGGTCCCTAGGACAGGGTTGGGAACCACTGAATTATAGGGAGACAGAAACCAGATAAAATCTGAAAGCATCTACTTGTATAAAAACCACTGTTTAACAGGAATGTGCAAAGCCCAAACCTTTTGGTTCGGACTTCGTTTTCAGCCCGTCGCGGGAAATATTGTATTTCCTTCGGGAAATATTGTATTTCCCGCAATTTGGGCCTTTGAAATTCGGGGGGACCCGAATTTTGGGTTAGTGCACGTTAATATTTTACGTTAGCGTACACTAATGGGAATTAGTGCGCACTAACCCGAAAATGAATTTTTCCTGAAATTTCAGGAAAAGTTTGTTCGGGTTTCGGGATCCCCAAATCAGGACAAATTAGGCAATTGCATTGAATTGCCTAATTCATCCTGAAAAAATGCACATCCCTACTGTTTATTGCAGCCTTCAGGAATGTTTTCCAAAATTGAAATATCAGACAAAAATATCTGGAGCAATTATGATCCCTGATAAGAAATGCCATGAAAAAAATGGTGTGGGGTCTGTATCGGAAAACCTATGAGGAGAGGCTGAAGGATATGAATATGTATAGCCTGGAAGAGAGGAGGTGCAGGGGAGATATGATACAGACCTTCATATAGCTAAAAGATTTCAATGATGTATGGACGTCAAACCAGGGATCACAAAATGAAACTACAGGGGGGACTACGCAGAACCAATGTCAAGAAATATTTCTTCATGGAGAGGATGGAGGAGGCCTGAAATGCCCTTCTGGAGGAGGTGGTGAAGAAGAGAACAGTCAAAGAATTCAAAGAGGCATGGGATAAACACTGTGGATCTCTAAAGGCTAGAGGACGGAAATGAGAAAAACGTGCAAGAAGGTAACTTGCTAGTATGGTAGTTACTACACTTAGCAGAAGGTATGGAGATTAATACCCTTAACCATAATACTTTGATTCTTTTAATGCATCTGCATTGGGAATCCAATTCCTCTTTTGCCCCCCATTTAGACGGCAGGGAGGAAAGAGGAATTAGATTCAGAAGACAACCGAAGTCCCCAACTTCCATGGTCTGGGATACTGATACACAGACATAACGGAAAATGCATAGGACTGCTTCTATGGCCAAGTCCTAAAGGAAGCAAATAAAGCATGCATGGGGGTAATTTGCTAGTGCAGTGGTTACTATCCTTAACCAATAAGCCTTGATACTTTTGATGCAACTCCAACATTGCTCTCTGCTTCAATAGCAGGGGAAAATGGGAATTGGATTTAGACAGCAACCAACAAGGGCCCTGACATTAAAAGTCTGGTAAGAATGTGGGTAACCTGCAGAGAGCAGAAATTATAACCCTTAACAGAAGGCATGGATTTCTACCCTTGACAAATAAGCCTTGATGCTTTCGATACAACTGCAACATCCCTCTGTGCTTCAAAGGAGGGGGGTGAGACTGGACAGAAAAAGGAATTTAGATTCAGGGACAACCAACATGAGTCATGACTATTTTACAGTCTGGAGTACTGATGCACAGATATTAAGCAAAAAATCCCACAGACTGCTATCATGGCCAAGTCCATAATCAAAGCACGCCAAGCACCACAGACTAATACATGGGGGAACCTGCATGGCAGATATTACCATGGGAAGCATGCAGGGCAGACTGGATGGACCATTTGTCCTTTTCAACGCTCATTTCTATGTTTGTATGTTTCTATGTAGTGGATCAATAAATGACACAAGCCACAAAAATTCTCACAATAATGCAAAATACTGAATCAAAACTACAACCCAGCAAAGCAGCCTATAAATTATATGGTGGTAGCATTCTAATCAAACTACAATGTTGTCACCAACAATAGATCAAAGTAATGCTCATATAAGGTTCAAATATCCATAACATCATATAGGAATAAGCAATATTATAATAATATTCCATTATCAATTATTTTTTAGTAATTCTTTCAAAATGTTATTGCAGAAAAACAATCTTTTAAATCTTCACTATTTTAAACGTCTAAATGCTTCTTCTATATAATTTTCCATAACATATACAGATGTCACTTCCCTTCAGAATGATACCACATATGCTTGACCAATGGGGCCTCAATCATCCCAGCCCTAATACAATTGATTGTGTTCTTCTTTAATTCTAGTCTTTACACAGTGTTTTGATTATCCAACTTACAGTAAGTCACGCAGACCTACAATTTCTTATCCATCTTTCAAATCCTTGCAAACCATTAAAGGCAGAGTACAATAGAAGATGCCAATACATCAGGAACATAAATTACATCAGAACAAAAACAAAATAACCATA
The DNA here is from genome assembly GCF_901001135.1 of Rhinatrema bivittatum. Classification (NCBI taxonomy): domain Eukaryota; kingdom Metazoa; phylum Chordata; class Amphibia; order Gymnophiona; family Rhinatrematidae; genus Rhinatrema; species Rhinatrema bivittatum. Next base: position 171,930,669 of record NC_042615.1, read on the forward strand.
TGAAATTCATATATAACATGAAATGGTAATTAAAGGAAAATCAACAACAATAAAAAAAACAGGCATATCAACAACCTATTAGCCTCTTTGACAAAAACGAATAAATCAGCTCTCCTCAATCTGTTGTGCGTCCCGGCTGCATGGGTGCCACGACCGGGCCTGGTCACCTCGTGCTGCCCTCGACTAGCTCCGACCTCGCCTCTGCTGCCAGCTTCTGCTGTCCCCGTCGCTCACCATGGCCCTCTCCGGCTCCTCCATGCCACGGGCCTCGCAGTGGAGCTCCCGTCAGGGTTCTGCGTCTTTGGCTGGCTCACCCCACCCCTAGGTGCACGCATGGCCGATGTGCTCCAATTTAAAGGGCCAAGTGCGGGAACACCAAGGGAGGCACAGATTGATGACATCACTTGAAAGCCCTATAAATAGCGAGGCCCTGTCCCCAGGACCTCGCCTTGGCAATCGGGTCGACACTGTGGTGTAGTAAGCTTGCCTAATCTTGTTCCAAGTGTCTCCTTGTTCCAGCGTCTCCTTGTTCCAGCGTCTCCTTGTTCCTGAATCTCCTTGTTCCAGCGTCTCCTTGTTCCTGAATCTCCGTGTGTTTCTGTACCCTTACTCAGGTAGTACCTCCTCAGACTGATCTCTGGTACTGACCTCTGCCTGCCTGACCATTCTCTTGTCTTCTGCATGGAACTGACTACTGCCTGCCTGACCATTCTCTTGTCTGCTGATTGGAACTGACTACTGCCTGCCTGACCATTCTCTTGTCTGCTGATTGGAACTGAATACTGCCTGTCTGATCATTCTCTTCATCTGCTTCCTGGAACTGACCCTCGCTTGCCTTTACTACGTTCCGACTGACCTTGGTATTTGACCCTGCTTTGGCTGACCATTCTGCACTGATACTCTGGCTCTGACCCTTGCACTTCACTCGGAAACTCTCTTCTGGCCTACTGTGACTACCAGACCAACCTACGTGGAAACCACCAGTGGCCTTCACCTGACTAGACCCGTAGGCACCGCCTGCCTCAACAGGAGAACCTTCCTGAACTGTTACCTTCCTGAGGTCTCCAGAGCTTCCAGTTCTGGTCTGGTCCAACCTGTCTGCATCAGCCACGCACCCTTGCTCGTGGTGGGAACATCCCTCCGCTACCTCTCCGGGAGACTCTCTGAGGCCCACCTAAGTCCAGGCGGTCCGGGTACCCAAGGGCTCAACCTGCAGAAACCCGACTGTTATTGGTGAAGCTCCAGCTTGCCTCTGTCTCCTCGTGTGCTCCGCCTCCTGGTGGCAGGCGGTCTCTGGATCCAATCAGAGGGCCTTACCAATCCTGCACCAGGCCAAGGTTCCGCCTCCAGTGCAACAGGTTGCCAAGGCCATGGACTCTGCAGAGTCTCTGCTTATATTGTGGTGATTCCGGACACCTTCTTCAGACGCCCTGTGCATCCAGGAAACTCCAAAGCCTGTGCCCGGCGGGGGTCCCAAGCTTGGGTACTACAGTTTCTGGCCCTCAACTGTTGCTACCAATCTCCCTCCTAAGGAATTCATGTCCATTTGCCATCACCACCCTCGTGGACATTGGGGCGAGTGGAAATTTCATTATGGAAGAAATCGTCAAGCTCTTTGGATACCAGTCCAACCACTGGAGGTACCACTGCGTATTGCCTCAATTCATGGAGAACATCTCCCTGATAGGATCACTCATAGTACCATTGCCATTCGCCTCACCGTTTGGACCCTTCATGATGAGGAGATCTCCCTCCTGATCTTGAAACGATCAACACACCCCGTAGTCCTTGGACTACCTTGGCTTCAGTTACATGAACCCCACTTCAACTGGCAATCCCTGCAACTCACCCAGTGGGGCCCTTGATGTCAAAATCACTGTTTGCGGCAAGTGTCTCTATCTGTGACAGTTCTAAGCTCTATAAACTTTCAAGGGTGACCTGCTCCATACTCAGAATTTAAAGACGTGTTCTCCAAACAAAACGCCAATATCCTGTCTCCACTCCGGAAGTTTAATTGCTCCATAGAACTCCTACCTGGAACCATGCCTCCCAAGGACAGAACCTATCCTCTTTCACTGCCAGAAACCCAAGCGATGTCAACATACATCAAGGAAAATTTGGCCAAAGGGTTCATAAGACCCTCTACTTCCCTGGCAGGCACCGGGTTCTTCTTTGTAAAGAAGAAGGATGGCAGTCTAAGACCATGCATAGAATACAGAGGTTTGAACGCAGTAACCCATAAGGACCGGTATCCACTGCCACTTATCAGTGAACTGTTCGACCGCCTACAGGGCGCACAAATCTTTTCTAAGCTAGATCTATGGGGGGCATATAACCTAGTACGGATTCAAATGGAAGACATCTGGAAAACCATCTTCAACACAAGAGACGGTCACTACGAGTACATAGTAATGCCCTTCAGGCTTTGCAATGCCCCTGCAGTCTTCCAGCAGCTAATGAACCCGATTTTCCTGGACTTTTCGTACTCATTCATCATAGGATAACTGTACGATATATTATTCTTCTCCAAAGACCTGAAGTCTCATTGTTCCCACGTTCAAACAGTCCTACAACACCTTAGAGACCATCATCTTTATACTAAATTGAAGAAGTGCATTTTTGAGCAGTCCAGTCTCCCATTCTTAGGCTACATCATCTCCAGCCGTGGGATCACTATGGACCCTGAAAATCTTCAGGGTATTCGAGATTGGCCTCAACCAGTGGGTCTCCAAGCCCTACAAAGATTCCTTGGATTCACAAATTACTATCGAAATTTCATTGTCAATTACTCTACGTTGGCCGCTCCATTCACCACTATGACAAGGAAGGGATGTGACCTTTGAGTCTGGAGCCCCAAGGCCCAATCAGCCTTCCACGCCTTGAAAGAAGCCTTCTGTACCATTCCGTGTCTACGTCATCCGGATCCCAACAGCCCCTTCATAGTCCAAGTCGAAGTATCCGCCATTGAAGCAGGAGCAGTCTTGAGTCAATGCTCCACCAAGGGAACCCTAGTTCCATTTTCTTTCTATTCACATATATTCTCCTCCACAGAACAGAATTATACCATCGGGGACCACAAACTCCTAGCAGTGAAACTTGCCCTCCAGGAATGGCATCCCTGGCTTGAAGGGGTGCAGCACAAATTCACAATATTTACCGACCATAAGAATCTGGAACACCTGAAGAAGGCCCAGTTACTTAACCTTATACAAGCCTGCTGGACCTTGTTCTTTGACCTCTACAACTTCAAGCTCTGCTATTGCCCAGCAGTGAAAAACCTCCATGCAGATGTGCTCTCTCGCTCCATTGAGCCAGAAGACACACCCGAGACTCCCATGCACATTATTGATCCAGCTTGCATATCAATTGCAATCACCACTACAGTACCAGCTGGGAAGACGGTGGTCCCACGCCATCTCCGTGAACGTGTGCTCCATTGGGCTCACGATTCCAAGCTGGCGGGTCATTCTGGCCAAGCCCGAACTCTCAAGATGCTCCGAAGGCACTAATGGTGGCCTGGTATGACAAAAGACTCCCGAGAATACATGGACTCCTGTCCAGTTTGCGCACAGCAAAAATCCCTGACTGGCCGCCCATGGGGGCTTCTTCAACCACTTCCTGCACTCACCGAACCCTAGTCAAGTCTCTCCACAGATTTCATTGTGGATCTACCTCCTTCAAAAGGAAATACTGTAATCTGGGTCATCATTGACCGCTTCTCAAAAATGGCCCACTTTGTTCCCTTTTCCTGGACTCCCATCGGCTCCAGAACTAGCTCGACTCTTTTTAACCTACAAATTCTGTTTACAAGAAATTGTCTCCAATCGCGGCCCTCAATTTGCCGCTAAATATTGGATGTCTCTCTGTAAAAAGTTCAATATTACATTAAACTTAACATCAGCCTATCATCCACAAGCAAATGGCCAGGCCGAGAGAACTAATCACTCTTTGAAAACTTTCCTGCAATCATATGTCAATGACCAACAAGATAACTATTCTGATCTCCTGCCATGGGCAGAACTATCCCATAACACCCATATCATCTTTGCCACAAATGTTTCACCCTTTACTGTCGTCTTTGGCTGTCAATTGCTCCTACCCCTGCCAGTTCCACTCAGTGTACCCTCACTTGCAGTCCAATCTATAGCACATACCATACGCCGGCTCTGGAACCAAGTAAGGGAGCGGCTCTGCCAAGCAGCTGGCTGGGCCAAATGCTTCACAGACACCAATCATTAGACCGTGCCGCTGTTCCTGCCTGGACAGAAAGTCTGCCTTAGTACTAAGCACATCCGGTTATGATTTCCTTCTTAATGGCTAGCTCCCAAATTTATTGGTCCTTTTCCCTTTCTTTGACACATAGGAGCAGTCACCTACCAGCTAAGACTTCCAGCTTCCATGGGAATTTACAACACGTTCCAGGTGTCACTACTTAAGCCATTGGTCCAGTCTTGGCCTTCCCAAAGGCCTCCTCTTCCTACGCAACATTCGGTGGAACCTGAAAACACCTTACAAATCAAAGAATTTCTGGACATCCGACACCGTCGAGGCCACTGGAAGTACCTCCTGTCATGGGAGGGCTTTGCCCGAAGAAAATTCCTAGGAGCCCTCTCACCATATCTTTGACAAAAACCCAGACCGGTAAGGGGGAGGCCTAGAAGTGGGGTACTGTTGCACATCCCGGCCGCGTGGTTGCTGGCACCAGGCCTGCTCACCTTGCGCTGCCCTCGACTAGCTCTGGTATCACCACTGCTGCCAGCTCCCGCTGTCCCCATCCCTCACCATGGCCCTCTCCGGCTTCCTGCAAGCTGCAGGCCTTGCATTGGAGCTCCCTTCGGGGTTCCGTGTCTTCGGCCGCCTCGGCCGTGCCCCTAGCCAGCATGCTCCAATTTAAAGTTCCAAGCGCGGGAACACCAAGGGAGGCACAGATTCAGGACATCACTTGAAAGCCCTATAAATAGCGAGGCCTTGTCCCCAGGACCTTGCCTTGGCAATCGGGTCGACACCGTGGTGTAGAAAGCTTGCCTATTCGTGTTCCAAGTGTCTCCTTGTTCCAGTGTCTCCTTGTTCCAGCGTCTCCTTGTTCCAGCATCTCTGTGTGTTCCTGTACCCTTACTCAGGTGGTACCTCCTGGGACTGATCTCTGGTATTGACCTCTGCCTGCCTGACCATTCTCTTGCCTGCTGCCTGAAACTGACCACTGCTGCCTGACCATTCTCTTGTCTGCTGCCTGGAACTGAACACTGCCTGCCTGACCATTCTCTTCATCTACTGCCTGGAACCGACCCTTGCTTGCCTTGACTATGCTGGGACTGACCTTCGTATTTGATCCCTGCTTTGGCTGACCATTCTGGACAGATTGCCTCTGACCCTATGAGGAAAGACTAAAGAGGTTAGGACTTTTCAGCTTGGAGAAGAGACGACTGAGGGGGGATATGATAGAGGTGTTTAAAATCATGAGAGGTCTAGAACGAGTAGATGTGAATCGGTTATTTACTCTTTCGGATAGTAGAAAGACTAGGGGGCACTCCATGAAGTTAGCATGGGGCACTAGGGATGTGAATCGTTTTTCAACGATTAAAATTATCGTCTGATAATGTTTATATCGTCTTAAATCGTTATAGAACACGATACAATAGAAATTCTAACGATTTATCGTTAAAAATCGTTAAATCGTGTTAGTGCGCACTAACTCGAGTTAGTGCGCACTAACTCCCCGTTAGTGCGCACTAACTCGATTTAGTGCGCACTAACTGAAAATGATACAAATAAACACTTTCCAGGTCACTGAAGGTCAGTTAGGAATGAATATGTGTTCTTATTGGCTGGCTGCCCTCTTATCTATTGATGTTACCAAGGTTACCACTGAGGTGATGGTTGGGGGGATGGGAAATGGAACTGGAAACTAACGAACACCAACAGAAAATGAAACAAAGTGTTCACACTTCCCAGGTCAGTAAAGGTCACTTAGGAATGAATATGTATGTATGTATTCCTATTGGCTGGCTGTGCTCTTATCTATTGATGTTACCAATATGGTTGGGGGGATGTGAAATGGAAACAGTTGGAAGCTTGACAAAAAAAGTAATGTAATGATCAGCACTCACGTGACTAGAACTTGTTTGTTTATTATTTTTGTTAGCAGGCACCTGAAATGCTAGTGCATGTTGAATTTGCCAATCACTGTGCATTTTAGAAAGGTGGTCCTGGCTGGAACTGTACACAGTTCAAATATATGTAATTGATTGTTGGTAAGTGTATTTTTTAAGTAGCCACACTGGCACCAGTATGTTTACTTTTCCTCCTACTTAACTCACTAGCTCAGCTTTGTAAGAAGGGCTTCTCTGCTTGTGTGTTGTTTTTGTTTGGTGTGAGGAGAGCAGAAACATCAGATCTTTATTCAATCTACTACAGTCATCTCTTACAGTGCCCTATCCCTATTAATACCAGGAGTGTTGTGATCTTCCTGCACACAGTGCCCTAACCCTGATACCAGTCTGAGACAGCTCCCTCCCTGCATTACTAGTGAGAGGCTGGCTTCACAGACAGGGGGGAGCTGCCTGACCCTCACTCCTGACTTCCCCCATGTCCCAGCTAGTGAATGGTGTGTGGGTGAGGGGGGGGGGGGAGGATGGTGAAGCTGAGACAGCTCCCTCCCTGCATTACTAGTGAGAGGCTGGCTTCACAGACAGGGGGGAGCTGCCTGACCCTCACTCCTGACTTCCCCCATGTCCCAGCTAGTGAATGGTGTGTGGGTGAGGGGGGGGGGGGGGGAGGATGGTGAAGTCTGAGACAGCTCCCTCCCTGCATTACTAGTGAGAGGCTGGCTTCACAGACAGGGGGGAGCTGCCTGACCCTCACTCCTGACTTCCCCCATGTCCCAGCTAGTGAATGGTGTGTGGGTGAGGGGGGGGGGTGAGGATGGTGAAGTCTGAGACAGCTCCCTCCCTGCATTACTAGTGAGAGGCTGGCTTCACAGACAGGGGGGAGCTGCCTGACCCTCACTCCTGACTTCCCCCATGTCCCAGCTAGTGAATGGTGTGTGGGTGAGGGGGGGGGGAGGATGGTGAAGTCTGAGACAGCTCCCTCCCTGCATTACTAGTGAGAGGCTGGCTTCACAGACAGGGGGGAGCTGCCTGTCCCTCACTCCTGACTTCCCCCATGTCCCAGCTAGTGAATGGTGTGTGGGTGAGAGGGGGGGGGGAGGATGGTGAAGTCTGAGACAGCTCCCTCCCTGCATTACTAGTGAGAGGCTGGCTTCACAGACAGGGGGGAGCTGCCTGACCCTCACTCCTGACTTCCCCCATGTCCCAGCTAGTGAATGGTGTGTGGGTGAGGGGGGGGGGAGGATGGTGAAGTCTGAGACAGCTCCCTCCCTGCATTACTAGTGAGAGGCTGGCTTCACAGACAGGGGGGAGCTGCCTGACCCTCACTCCTGACTTCCCCCATGTCCCAGCTAGTGAATGGTGTGTGGGTGAGGGGGGGGGGTGGATGGTGAAGTCTGAGACAGCTCCCTCCCTGCATTACTAGTGAGAGGCTGGCTTCACAGACAGGGGGGAGCTGCCTGACCCTCACTCCTGACTTCCCCCATGTCCCAGCTAGTGAATGGTGTGTGGGTGAGGGGGGGGGGGTGGATGGTGAAGTCTGAGACAGCTCCCTCCCTGCATTACTAGTGAGAGGCTGGCTTCACAGACAGGGGGGAGCTGCCTGACCCTCACTCCTGACTTCCCCCATGTCCCAGCTAGTGAATGGTGAAGTCTGAGACAGCTCCCTCCCTGCATTACTAGTGAGAGGCTGGCTTCACAGACAGGGGGGAGCTGCCTGACCCTCACTCCTCCGGGGTATTGTGATCTTCCTGCACACAGTGCCCTATCCCTGATACCAGGGGTGTTGTGATCTTCCTGCATGCAGTGCCCTATCCCTATTAATACCAGGAGTGTTGTGATCTTCCTGCATGCAGTGCCCTATCCCTATTAATACCAGGAGTGTTGTGATCTTCCTGCATGCAGTGCCCTATCCCTGATATCGGGATGTGTGCAAGAAGATCACAACACCCCCGGTATCAGGAATAGGGCACTGTGTGCAGGAAGATCACAACACCCCCAGTATCAGGAATAGGGCACTGTGTGCAGGAAGATCACAACACCCCTGGTATTAGGGATAGGGCACTGTGTGCAGGAAGATCACAACACTCCTGGTATTAATAGGGATAGGGCACTGTGTGCAGGAAGATCACAATACCCCTGGTATCAGGGTTAGGGCACAAGTTCTAGTCACATTGACTGATCACATTACTTGTTTTGTCAAGCTACCAACTGTTTCCATTTCCCATCCCCCATATACTGTCAGTAGGAAACTTGGTAACATGAATAAATAAGAGGGCAGCCAATAGGAATACATATTCATTCCTAAACTGACCTTAACTGACCTGAAAAGTGTCAAATTGTATCATTTTCAGTTAGTGCGCACTAACTCCCAGTTAGTGCGCACTAACTCCCGTTAGTGCGCACTAACTCGAGTTAGTGCGCACTAATCGGAAAAAACGATTTTTAACGATTTTTTAACTAAAAAATCGTGCCTAAGACGATTTTCTTGCCCTGCCACACGATTTCTATCGTTAAGACGATATGGAAAACGATTCACATCCCTATGGGGCACATTTAAAACTAATCGGAGAAAGTTCTTTTTTACTCAACGCACAATTAAACTCTGGAATTTGTTGCCAGAGAATGTGGTTCATGCAGTTAGTATAGCTGTGTTTAAAAAAGGATTGGATAAGTTCTTGGAGGAGAAGTCCACTACCTGCTATTAAGTTCACTTAGAGAATAGCCACTGCCATTAGCAATGGTTGCATGGAATAGACTTAGTTTTTGGGTACTTGCCAGGTTCTTGTGGCCTGGATTGGCCACTGTTGGAAACAGGATGCTGGGCTTGATGGACCCTTGGTCTGACTCGGTATGGCATTTTCTTATGTTCTTATGTTCTTATGACCCTTGTGCTTCACTCGGACACTCTCTTCTGGCCTACCTTGACTACCAGACCAACCTGCTTGGAATCCACCCACAGTCTTCACCTGACTAGACCCGCAGGCACCGCCTACCTCAACCGGAGAACCTTCCTGAACTGTTACCTCCCTGAGGTCTCTGGAGCTTCCAGTTCAGGTCTGGTCCATCCTCTTTGCATCAGCCACACACCCTCGCTCATGGTGGGCACACCCCTCCACTACCACTCCGGGAGACCCTCTGAGGCCCACCTAATTCCAGGCGGTCTGGGTACCCAAGAGCTCAATCTGCGGAAACCTCGAACAGTTATTAGCAAAGCTCCAGCTAGCCTCTGTCTCTTCATATGCTCCGCCTCCTGGTGGCAAGCATTCTCTGGGTCCGACCAGAGGGCTGTACCAATCCTGCACCAGGCCAAGAGTCCATCTCCAGCACAACACAATCATTAGAGCCTGTTAAAAAACCCTTAAATCAGTAATCAGACAACTTTCTGAATTCCTTGAAGACAACAACATCCTCACTAACAACCAATATGGATTCCGAAAGAAAAAGAGCACCGAATCCTTATTAGCCACACTAACAGACAACATTATCTTCAATCTCGAAAAAGGCCAACCTTGTCTTCTCGTGCTTCTGGATCTTTCCTCAGCTTTCGACACCGTGAACCACCCTAGCCTACTACAACAACTATCAGTCATCGGCATCACTGGAACAGCTCTCAACTGGTTTAAGTCCTTCCTAGAGAACAGAACATACAAAGTGAAGATAAACAACAAGGAATCTCACCCCATCCAAGTCAAGATGGGGGTACCACAAGGATCATCACTCTCACCCACCCTTTTCAACATTTACCTGCTCCCTCTCTGTCATCTACTCACTAACCTCAAGCTCACCCATTTCTTATACGCAGATGACATTCAAATTCTCATCCCTATCACGGAGACCATACACAAAACCATATCCTATTGGAAAAAATGCCTCTCATCCATCAACGATCTACTAACCAGCCTCAACCTGGTGCTAAACACCAAAAAAACGGAAATTCTCATCATAGCACCAGATCAATCTACCCCGCCAACATCCATCAACTCTCCAGACACCTCAGGATATTCCACCGCACCTCAAGTCAGAGATCTGGGTGTACTACTTGACGACAAACTCAGCCTCAATAAATTCATAAATAACACCACAAAAGAATGCTTCTTTAAACTACAAGTGCTAAAGAAACTAAAGCCCCTTTTACTCTATAGGGATTTCCGCACAGTACTCCAAGCCATCATTCTAACTAAATTAGACTACTGTAATTCACTCCTGCAGGGCCTTCCAGCATACACTACCAAGCCACTCCAGATGGTTCTGAATGCCACTGCAAGGATCCTTACCAATGCCAAAAAAAGGGACCATATCACCCCAATCCTACAGCACCTCCACTGGCTCCCCATCAAATATAGGATCCAGTTCAAGACCTGCATGATGGTTCACAAGGCACTACATAACATCTCCCCCCTCAACCTAACTTTCCAGCTTCAACTACACTCTTCTAACAAACCAACCAGAAGGGCATACCAGAACAGAATGATCACCCAACCTGCAAAATCTACCCTGAGGAAACGCGCTCTATCCACAGCGGGCCCGTCACTCTGGAACTCACTACCACCGGAACTCCGCCTAGAACCGTGCCATACAACGTTCAAGGTGAAACTCAAGACTTGGCTCTTCCTTCAAGCTTTCCCAGAGAGCTAAAGCAGGAAGAACAAACTTCCAGCCTTGTCTTACCACAATAATGTAATGCTCACATTGAGTCAGTTTTTTGTTCCAAGTTGTTACCTAAGTTGATCTTAGTTGTTTCTTAATATAATATATTACACTGTATTATAGTTCTTCTGCTCATTATATTATATTTGATAGGGGTGTGCATTCGGATTGACCGCATTAGTAAAACGCAACTCATATTTTTTTTTTACTTAAAAAATTGATTCGACATAAACGATTGGATTTCCCACATATCGAACATAGATATGTTCGATATGTGGGAAATCGCGATTGTTGAGCCAAATAAAAATATAAACCCCCTCACCCTCCTTAATCCCCCCCCCGACTTACCACAATTCCCTGGTGATGGAGCGAGGAGTGAGGACGCCATTTCTGCAATCCTTGGCGAGAAGCATGTGACGTCGGCGGCACGTCGAGTGACGCCGGCGTCACGTGATTCCCGGCTCGTTCGTGCCGGACGGCTCGTTCGGCCCAAAAAGAACTTTTGGCCAGCTTGAGGGGGTCAGGAGGCCCCCCCAAGCTGGCCAAAAGTTCTTTTTGGGCCGAACGAGCCGTCCGGCGCGAACTCGCCGGGAATCACGTGACGTCGCGTCTGAGTGACGCGGCGCCACGTGATTCCCGGCGAGTTCGCGCCGGACGGCTCGTTCGGCCCAAAAAGAACTTTTGGCCAGCTTGGGGGGGTCAGGAGGCCCCCCCAAGCTGGCCAAAAGTTCTTTTTGGGCCGAACGAGCCGTCCGGCGCGAACTCGCCGGGAATCACGTGACGTCGCGTCTGAGTGACGCGGCGCCACGTGATTCCCGGCGAGTTCGCGCCGGACGGCTCGTTCGGCCCAAAAAGAACTTTTGGCCAGCTTGGGGGGGTCAGGAGGCCCCCCCAAGCTGGCCAAAAGTTCTTTTTGGGCCGAACGAGCCGTCCGGCGCGAACGAGCCGGGAATCACGTGACGTCGCGTCACTCTACGTGCCACCGACGTCACATGCTTCTCGCCAAGGATTGCAGAAATGACGTCCTCACTCCTCGCTCGATCACCAGGGAGTTGTGGTAAGTCTGGGGGGGGGATTAAGGAGGGTGAGGGGGTTTAAAATTTTTTTTTGCACATATGTACATATACCCAACTCATTGGATTTTTTTTATGTCCATATTGGCCGCAAGTGGGACCCCCTTTCGGACATAAAAAATATGAACATAAAATTTTGCTCTGCACATCCCTAATATTTGATATGTTCCATGTAAACCGCCTACCCGGCGATAGCTATATCTGTTAAATGTGAACCGGAGTGATATGTATTGTATACAGGAACTTCGGTATATAAAAACCAATAAATAAATAAATAAATAAATATGCAGACAGAAATATCACAGTTTAGCAAGCATAACATAGAAATTAGGGATGTGAATTGTTTTTTGACGATTTAAAATATTGTCCGATATTTTTTTAAATCGTCATAAATCGTTAAAGAGTGCGATACAATAGAAATTCCCCCGATTTATCATGAAAAATCATTAATCGGGTTTGTGTCCACTAATGGGAGTTATTTTTTTTTGGGGGGGCGGGAAAACCGGCACACCAAAACAACCCCTAAACCCACTCCAACCCTTTAAAACTAATCCCTTACCTTCCCCCACCCTCCCAAACCCACCCCCAAAACATTTTAAAATCACCTGGTGGTCCAGTGGAAGCCCCAGGACCGATCGCCTGCTCTCGGGCCGTCGGCTGCCACTAATAAAAATGGTACCGATTGCCCGATAAAAAAAACCCACCCCGACCCTTTAAAACTGACCCCTTAGCCTCCCCCATCCTCCTAACCCCCCCAAAACATTTTAAAATTACCTGGTGGTCCAGTGGGGGCGCTGGGAGCGATCTCCCACTCTCGGGCCGTCGGCTGCCACTAATAAAAATGGTGCCGATGGCCCTTTGTCCTTACCATGTGACAGGGTATCTGTGACATTGGCCGGCCCCTGTCACATGGTAGGAGCACTGGATGGCTGGCGTCATCTTTAAAGATGAGCACCCCACACAGTAGTGTCAGCCAGAGAAACACTCTGTCAGATATCACTTCCTCCCCCGCCTTTATCTGCACCCTCTCCCAGCACCCTGTGACCATGGCAGAACATTCTTGATTCAGACTATAGTTGTTGCAGTTGGCAGCAGAGAAGATAATCCTCTACAGCAAAGGAAACATAAGCATAAATATCAGTCACATGCTAGCTGGTCAAGCTCAAAGAGATTGAGGCCAGAGATTTGCTGCCATATTGGGCACAAGAGGCTGCATCTGGACAGACCTTGCCAATGTGGCCCAGAATTTCCTGCTCTATCCACCAATCAGTGTACCTAGTGAACATGCATTCTCAATGGCAGGGTACATCATGAGTCCATATCATTCACAGTTGGCACCAAAGATGGTAAAAATGTTGATCGTTTTAAAATTAACCACTTTCTGTTTGGTTTCCAAGAATTTCCATTCAAGTGGCAAGTAAATTAAGTGTGCAGTGATGGAGAACCAATGTCCATGCTATTGGACCCTTGCTTTATTGTTTCAAGGTATTTCTCCTGTCACTGTTACGGTTGTTACGGGAACTGGCCGCAGAGGCCCGCAGCTGTATCCCTTCACTTACCAGCACAAACCCCAGCTAACCCCAGCTGACTGGACCCGGATGCCAAGCGGTGGCTGGGAACTGCCGCAGGCACACACTGCAACATGTTCTCCTCTTCAGCTCTCCCATGCTGCCACCATGACCCAACCAGGCTGCTGCCAGAATGCCGCGTGCTGACCAGGCTGTTGTCAGGCCCCGCGCTGGCCTCTCAGCTAACCTCTGCGCTCCCAGGTGCGCATGCGTGCCACATTACCCCTTTTCAGTGTCACCCGTGGATGGGGCTCTGACTCCTCCTCCTAGGCCTCAGGCTATTTAAGATAAGGCCTGCTCCTCAGGCCTTGCCTTGGCTTCTGCAGGCTCATTGTGTTCCTGGAAGCTTTGTCTCTTGATCCTGAGTTCCTGTTCTGCCTGCCAAGACCCTTGCCTGCCTGACTACGAGATACACCACCTGCCAAGACCCTTGCCTGCCTGACTATGAGATATGCCAACCACCAAACCCTAGCCTGCCAGACCATGAGATATGCTGCCTTTCTGGATTCTTGCCTGTTTACTATGAGTTACACTGTTCGCCCAGACTCTTGCCTGCCTGACCTTGACCACTTCCCTGAGACCCCACATATGTTCAGCCGGCCCCGGTACCTGAGAGCTCAACCTGAGGGGAGCAAGAGCTGGTATTGGTGAAGCCCCTGCAGGGTCTCAGGCATCACTGGCCTCGCCTGCCGATGGTGGACACCCGTGGGACTCCTCCACTGTCGGTCCAAGGATCCACATTGCTAACAGATAGCCAAGGCCATAAATCCGGCAGAGGCTTCGGCTTTACAGGTGATTCCGGGACTTGCACAGAAAATTCTGGAGCAGCAGAAAGTCCTGGAATCCTTGGCAGCATCTATGAAGTGTCTTAACACCTGTTTGGACTCAGTGGTCTTCACCTCTGCAAAGAGATCTCCTGCACCTGGTTCCACAGTGGCAGCCCCAGCACCTCTTCCGGTGATCCCATTACCAGCTCCTCCTCGCTATGCGGGCGACACTCAGCAGTGCCGTGGGTTTCTCAATCAGTGCAATATGCACTTCTGTTTGCAATTTACCCTCTTTCTGGATGACCTGACTAAAACGACAAATATTCTCCCACTGCTTGAAGGGAAAGCCCTGCAGTACTCCTTTACCTCATCTAGTATATACAGTGAAGAAATATTTAGGATGCCATCTTAATATATTTTTAAATCCTAGCATTTTCAAATGCCACAGCAAATACATGCTATATCATACAAGCAGAATAGCAATAGCTAGCTATCAGTTTAACATTCTTCCACATCTATAACTTAAAGCTAGTACACTCATCTGCATGCTCATATTCTTTAGGCCAGCAAAATCCCTTTATTGAACAAGCAAATAATATCTCTTACATCATACCTTTTAGAGGCTGAAGGCAGATCCCAGCAGAAAGCTATAACTCTCTCATTGCAGGTATAAAATGCAGGCCCCCCTCAACATCTTCAATGTGTTCAAAATGCAATGAAGTAGAATACAATCCTGCTTGAAGATATTTAAAACACCTAGTATAGCAGCTGAAGGTTCAGGCAATGTGGAATTGTTCCCAGCTAGCTATCATTCATACAGAATTGACATCACATAGGGATGGGAGGGAAAATGAGAAGACATGTGTGAAATCTAACATCTGGCATGGATTATTTTAGAGAGAAAGGACACATACAACAAAATAATAGTTACAGACTCTCTACATAAATGTCCATGAGATGATAAAGAAAATAGACAAGTTCCCTAGGTTTGATTTTCCACCCCAGAGTTACCTGAACTACTTTGTGGTGGTCCAATAGCAGCTGCATGCAAAAGTCCAGTCCAGGTATTGGCCATATAATAAGCCTTGTGAAGAATGTAGGATAAGGATTGCAAGATCACAGAAAAATTCATCCCAATCATGCATTGGTGATAATCATCCACACTGCAAGGCAGTCAGGTGTTAATGTTCTCCTCAATGATTAAGCATAAGCTTCAAAAGCCTTCCCTTGATTGCTTAAACCTCCTCAGGCATTTCACAGTGGATATCATTAACACTTGTGCCAAGATGTGTGCTGATGAGTGGATGAAAAATCACCTTTATAAATCTTCTGCTAATGTTGGATCTTTCAGCTGCTTTTGATACAGTAGACCATAATATTCTTCTTAAGAGATTACAGGATATAGCGCTGGCCAATAGCACCCTGAAATGGTTTGCATTGTTTTTAGAGAATAGAACCTTCACAGTGAAAATTAAAGATCGTATTTCAGATAAGGTAAAGTTAACCACTGTAGTGCCACAGGGTTCTGCCTTGTCGGCCACCCTTTTTAATATTTATGTGCTCCCCCTGTGTCACCTGCTAACTAATCTTAGTTTACCTTATTTCATTTATGCTGATGATATTCAGATTTTATTTCCAATTGAACACAGCTTAGAGGATACTTTTAGGCTTGTTGAAATGTATTTAAAAATAATTGGTCAGCTACTTGCTCAAATGAAATTGATTTTAAATTGAGATAAATCTGTTTTTATTTATTTTTATTTAAAAAAATTTCTATACCGTTGCTAAGTTAAATACCATCGCAATGGTTTACATGTAGGCACATATTTAATGTCGATAAAAGTGTACTATAGTACATTCTAACAGGTGCCATTAAAGGTTCGGTTACAATATGTCATTATACATAGTCATTTAGTGAAGTAGATCATGACCAGATATACCAAGGTACTTATAGACCAGAAAAATACCAACTTAGAGCAGAAAGTAATCACTCTGGATAGCAATGCAAGTTTTAAGTTAGTTGACGCGGCTAGGAATTTAGGTCTTTTTATGGATTATGAGTAAATTTTAAAGCCCATATTTCAAAAAAAGTAAAAGAAGGCTTTGGTAAATTAATGATGCTAAAACACATGAAGCCTTTACTTTCTCACGAAAATTTTAGATTTTTACTCCAGGTTATGTTGTTCACAGGACTTGACTACTGTAATTCCACCATGCTAGGACTTCCAAAAACAACTATTTGCCCTCTACAGGTACTCCAGAATGTTGCAGCCCGAATTCTAACAAACAAGAGAAAGATAGATCATATCACCCCAGTCCTGAAAAACCTTCATTGGTTACCAGTTGAATACAGAATAAAGCATAAAACATTATGTATCATTCATAAGATTCGATATGGTAAAATGACAGACTGGTTAAACTCTATTATCAGACTTCATTTACCTCAGCGTGATCTAAGGTCTGCCAATAAAGGCCTTCCCACATTACCTACTATAAGATCCACCCACTTGAGTGAGGTTAGAGATAGCCCCATCTCAATTGCAGGACCAAAACTTTGGAACAGTTTGCCACAAGAGTTAAGACTTCAGCCTAATCTGATGAAATTTTAAAAAGACCTAAAAACGTGGTGTTTCCAACAAGCTTATGGGAACGAGTTTTGAGATACAAACTAAGATCCATGATACAAGCCAAGAGCTACAGAATTCTTATCTTTTACCTTTCTGTTTTTAGTTGTGATAATGGAGAATTTCTCTTTAGTTTTGTAATTTCTAATTTTTAATGTTATTCTTATATTGGATAAGTTTATGTAATTGTATTCCTTTGTATTGTTTTATTTGTGATTTTCTTTTATATTGTAAACCGTGGAGATATAAACATGTTTTCTGTATAACGGTATAAAAAAGCTGTACAAATAAATAAATAATTAACTCATCTACGTTTAATTAATGTTCATTAGAGGTGTAGAAATCAGAAAGGATGCACTTGTTCGGTATCAAATATAAATGATATATGTACAAATCAGTGAGTACGCACATGTCCCCTATCAATTTTAATTGGCACCATGCACAAATCCGCCAGCACACACATGTTCCATATCAACTGTAATTGCCCATGTGCTCAACTGCTATGCATGCAGATTGGCCCCACATGTGGGTGTTATGTATACAAGGATGGATTTGTTACTCTGCCTACAAAACAATATTTTGCCCATTCACTGACCTATTTGCACCATATCTCAGGTACTGGAGTGATGACCAGGAAGCCAAACTTCCTACCAAGCAAGGTAGACATGCTCATTGAGCATGTAATGTGGGTCTAGAATCTGCTCTATGGTGCCCAGTCCAAGAGAATGGAGGTCTACAGGAAGGAGAAGATCTGGAAGAGGATTGGGCATGCTATCAACTCTGTGTTCTACCACAACTGTAGCATTATGAAGCTGATGCACAAGTGGCGGGACATGTGAAGCAGAAGCAAGCCAGGAGGATTGTTGAGGGGCAAGGCAGCCACATAAGCTTTACCCCATCTGAGCAGCTGGTAAAGAGCACACTATCAGAGGCAGCTTTGAGAGGAGTTGGTCAGCTAGACAGAATGGAATCTCTATGGCAGGAAGTTGATCATTGTGTATAGCATACTAAAATTAGGCTATGTAATACTGTTAATTTCTGGATTATACCTTATCTAAAACATGTTTACTGTTACTTAACTGAGTACTGCACACATGTCAGCTGAAGCACTCAAAAGCATGATTTTTTAATGGAAATCCAGGCGTTCTGTATATGCTATGGACCCTAGAGCAGTGTATAGATATCCATCATGCACTTCTTTATACGTGAGACAGTACAGGCTTCTTAAAATTAATGAGCCAATCATCATTTTGCTCAAGTATGGCATCCAAACCATTATTGATTAAAGCTGTACCTATCAGTATGTACAGTGTATACAGAAAAACAGTTTGTCAGCTCATGATTCACCACACAGGACTGGTTTCTGTGAAAGGTCTAAAAACATTGTAGGACTGGCTGCGCTGCACATACAGCTAGAAAGACAGCCTAGTTCTTTTGTCTGCAAGCGTTCAGAAAATTTAATTTATCATGTAAAAGCATGCTGTGTTTTTTCAGGGTTGTAAGAAGGTATGCTGTCAGCTAATTTTCTAAATATGGGAAAATAAAGTACAATGTTAACTATTTGGTGCACAGGCTTTGTTGCATAGGCTGTGTGTTCTTTGTTGTATTAAACTTATATGGGGAGAAAACTAACCTTCTTTACCAATGGCAGAGGTAACATCTAGTGTGTATGCTTTCTTATAGTTCTAGGAGAAAGGCACCCTTACAAAGGAGCCTGAAAAAACAGGATTTGAGTTTAAAACAAGAGTGTGTAAAATGTGTGTGCAGGTACAAGCAGGGCCCCAAGTTAGGTTGTAATGGTTTTCTATCTGCTAGGGATGTGTTCTTCAAGGCAGGGCTTGTGAAAATGTTTAGATTCCATGGTGTGGGCTGGGATCACCTAACAGTGACTGCATCCATGACCACAATTCCTGCCCTCCATAGTCAATCCCAAAGTCCATACTGGCTGTGTACTGTGTCCCAGCAGTAGAAAATTCTTTTAGGGTGTCTTTGTGAATTTCTCTGCTGCTCTCCCTTTCACTCCTCTTCATAAGACAGGGCAGCGTCTCTGTGTCAGTGGTACACTGGGGCCCAAACATGTTGAACACACTTAAACTGCTCTGTCTCCTTTGAAATTCCAAATTCCCAAGCACTCTGCAGCTTGCATTAGGCCCTCCTTCTGGTTCAGGGACTCCTACCAGAAGTGTAATTCATGATAAGGGCAATATATAATGCCATGCTTTATAGCTTGATACCCAAGAACTAGTAAATAAGGCCATCTAGTGGAGACCCCAGAGGAAATAAACCAAAGGACATAACACACAGAATGCCAGAGTTTGATATTTACCTATTTCTTTTTCTAGAGGAGCCTGATGATGAGCATTCATGTTCAGCACCTAGATAGCCCCAAAGGTAGTAGTGGCAGCTGAGGGTATTCCATGACAGCTCAGATGAGGAGGGAGAGGGAGCCCCTGAGGAACTGCTACTAGTGCACACTAACTGAAAATATTAGCAATTAGTTAAAAAGTATGAATTGGGAGAGCAGTTTGTTAGCTAGAGTTATGGTTATGCATTCCCATAGTTACTTGTTTGTGTTGTCAATGTTGCAAGTTGATATTTGTAGGCGGATAGCTGGTGCCTGTTAACAAACCTAAACAAACAATTGATATAATAAATATTTAATACCATCAATTTCTAGTCAGCAAATTCAAAACCATTTAATGCAAATGCATATTTTGAATTTGACAATCCATTTGTATTTTAGGAAAGGAGTTCCGGCATTTTGGTACATGCATACTTTTAATTCCCCTGGTGTCTGTCTTTGTCTTGGGGGGAGGGGGTAAGTGGTGAGACGGGAAGTGACTAGGGTGAATGTATGGGGTGGTGGCTGGTGAGAGAGAGGCAGCCTGGTATGTGTGGGGGTGACTGGTGATAGGGGGAGTGACTGGGGTGGCTATATGTGGTGACAGGTGAGAGAGAGACTAATTGGAATAGTGAGTAGTGAGAGAGGTTGAATGGGGTGACTGTATGGGGTGATAGGAGATAAAATGGTTTGGGTAGTGACTGGTGTGATAGAGGCAGCCAGGTGTTTGTGGGGGTGACCGGTGAGAGGGGAAGTGAATGGGGTGAATGTATGGGGTGGTGGGTGGGAAAGAGTATGATTGGGGTGGTGACTGGTGAGATAAAAGCAGCCTGGTGTATGTGTGTGTGGGGGTGACTGGTGAGAGGGATAGTGACTGGGGTGGCAATATAGGGAAAACAGGTGGGAGACAGACTTATTGGTGAGTGGTGAGAAGGAGTGAATGGGGGGACTCTATGGGGGTGACAGAAGAGAAACTGTTTGGGGTGGTGACTGGTGAGAGAGGCAGCCTCATATATGGGGTGTGACTGGTGAGAGGGAGAGTGACTGGGGGTGACTGTATGGTGTTTAAGGTGGAGGAGAGAGACTGGTTGAGATGGTGACTGGTGAGAGAGAGGCAACTTGGTATGTGAAGGGTGACTAGCAAGAGGGGTAGTAACTGGGGTGACTGCGTGGGGGTCATAGGTGAGAGAGAGACTGCTTGGGGTAGTGAATGGTGAGAGAGAGACAGCCTGTTGTGTTTGGGATGGGACTAGTGAGAGGGGAAGTGACTGGGGTGACTGTATGGGGTGATATGAGGAAAAGAGAGGCAGTCTGGTATGTGTGGGGGCGGAGGTTGACTGGGGTAACTGTTTGGGGTGACAGGTTGCCCTCCACACATACCAGGCTGCCTCTCTCTCTCTCCAGTCAATACCCCAACCAGACTCTCTCCCACCTGTCACCCCATATATTCACCCAAGTCACTTCCCATCTCACCAGTCCCTGCCCCCCCCCCCCCCCCCACACCCAAACACACAGACTCACTCCAGGGGAATTCAAAGTATGCATATCCCAAAATGCCAAGGCCCCTTTCCTAAAATACAAAAGGCTTGGTGAATTCTAAATATGCATTTGCATTACATGCTTTTGCTGACTAGAACTTGATGCTATAAAATTACATCACTTGTTTGTTTACATTTGTTACCCCCAAAATACCACCTTGCAATCATAACAACACAAACAAGTTCCGGTAAATAAGGAGGCAGCCAATGGAATGCAGAACAATACCTCTAGCTAACAAATTCCTCCCAATTTTATACTTTTAACTGATTGGTAACATTTTCAGTTAGTGCGCACTAACTCCGAAATTAGGGAAACGAGAAATAAACACTCCCCAAACCATTTTAAAAATGAAATTGAACAGATAGTGACACAAAATAAAAATAACATGAAAAAAAAAAATCAATGCACATCCCTAAGGGGCACTCAGCTGCAGTGCCTGGGGTAGCAATAGGGATCATGAGCCATGTTTTGATTGGATAGTCTCTGTCACCTGTAGGAGGAGAAATCTCAGAAAATCTGGGTTAGATATATCTTCTGGGTTTGAGAGTGCGTCATCTCACAGGGCTAGTTTAGAGTAGCCCTGCAGTGCCAACACTCAAGCAACCTAAATATAAGGGAGACAATAGGAAGCAGTGAAATGGGTATGTGGTAGAAGTGATTGGTGCCTTCCTACCTAGAAGCCATTCCTCGATGATGTGTCCTTGCTGGAAATGGTCATGAATTCTGGATTGCGAGAGAATGTAGGCATCTGGAGAGGATCCTGGAAACTGGGGCATGACATTTATGATAATGCCCTTGGTGTTGCAGAGTGCAGACCACTTGCATGTTTAAGGATTAGAAGCCCTTGTGGTTGACGTCACCTCGTCTCCTTCTTTTGCTCTTATGAGAACATGAGTGCCATCGATAGTTCCCACGACAGAGGGGAAGCATGCAATTTGATAGAAATCAGTCATTATTTGGTGTTGTTCCTGTCTTCCTCGAGGGTAGAATATAAAGTGCTGTGTTTTCCTGAAGAAGGCAGCCAGGACCTGCTCTATACAACTAGAGGTGGCAGACTGAGTGATTCCAGATGTGATCCCTAGAGGGGTTTGGAAGATGATGGTAGCAAAAAAGACCATGTACTGGAAAGGCATGGCCCCTTTGGGTGGTAGGTTGTAATTCTGGCTCTAACAGTTGGCATAGGTAATGTATGGTTTCCTTGTTAAATCTGAATCTATGCGTTAATTCCTCCTCGGACAGATCCAGAAACTGTGCCTGA
This sequence comes from Rhinatrema bivittatum, assembly GCF_901001135.1. Taxonomy (NCBI): domain Eukaryota; kingdom Metazoa; phylum Chordata; class Amphibia; order Gymnophiona; family Rhinatrematidae; genus Rhinatrema; species Rhinatrema bivittatum. The sequence goes on from NC_042615.1 coordinate 171,952,593, forward strand.
GTCCTGTAAACTCCGTGTAAGGAATACCTCCTCCTCCTCTGCATTCTTCTTCTCCTCCTTTCTCTTTCTCTTCTGAGCCATATTGATCTGAGTACCCATGCAGCTATTGTAATCATAATGTTGAAAAGATGCACCAAGTATGACTATACCCCTCAATAGCTGTAGGTACAACACAGTCTTGTAGCCTCTTATTCCAATTTCATCCCTATTTAATACTTAAAGCACCAGAACATACATGAAAATGTGAATCCCTGCCTTACCCCTTTTAAAACCACATTAGTTACCTGCTAGCCAGGTGTTATAACCCTAATAACTTTCCCAGTCTCCACCAGTAAGTCCCAGTCTGTCACTGAAACACTTCCTCCCACCTCCAGCCCTGCTCCTGCATTCATTGACACAGAGCAAGGAGCCCAGCCAAGGAAAACACCCGAGCAAAAATGAAAGTTTGCACTGCCTTGGGTAAACATGCAGTAGCAAATATACACACGTATGTGCGCCTGAACGTGCCATCTCATATAATATATGTCAGACCTACATATGTCAGTGGCCTGCCCCAACACACCCCTAGCATGCCCGTTTTTGATGAGGCCATACCCATGAGGCTGGCCTTACGTTAGACCTTATTTTTTTTTTCTCATCTGATTTCTTGCATATGTATTCTCTTTCTATGCCACATTTCTTCTATGCACCAGATGTGAGAGGAATTGGTGCTGGGTTCTCATTTTGCACTTAAGGGTTTTTCCTCAGCATAGGCACAGCAAAGGGGAAGTCAAGCTCCAAAGCTCTCCTCTACCCAACCCCTTTCTTATTGGTGCCATAGGTGAATAACATTAGGACTGCTACAAGCCTTTTGCTAAGACTTCGTCTGACTTCATAGCAAAGTGTTTCCAGGCTTACAGACCTTTTGGTTATATGTACTTGAAATCGGGTGCCATCAGGTGTATAGATCCTGTCATTCACATGTTTTATGAATTGGTGAAAATGATTTATATACCATTGCTTCACAGCTCTGTGGTTCTTTAAAAACATTACATGTTCTGATCAAGCTGCACTGTGTGAATTAAGTCATGATAGAAATATCATTATTAAACCAGTGGATAAGGAAGGATCAGTGGTGATCATGGACATCATCACCAAGGAGATCAATTGACAACTTAATGATACTACATTCCCTTTGTGAATGACCCTACTTCAGATTTGAAGCATTAGATCCATTGTGTTTTAACAATAGTTTGCAAAATGGTTTGATTACTCAGAAGGAGCATTGTTTTTTTTAAGCTGCCAATAATTTATATATTACCGAACATTCATAAATTCTTGGGCTGTCCACCAAATCGTCCTATTATCTCTGCTAGAAAATCTCTATTGGAGCCAGTTTTTGTGGACAAATTCTTGAGACCGTTTGTCTCTTTTTTACCCTCATATTTTAGAGACTCATCCAACATAATTTTAGTTTTGGAAGCATTTGATGGTGCAATTGAAAATTTATGTTCGGTATCAAATTCCTTAATGCTAACATACCACAAGACAATGCATTTCAAGTAATGCAGGAAGTACTACTTATAAGGACCAAACACAGAGTGCCTACACATTATTTATCTAACTTAATATCTTTTGCTCTTGAAGGAATTATTTCATGTTGAATGGAACAATTGTTCCAGCAGATTAAGGGCCCTGTGATGGAAGCCATGATGGCTGCCTGATGAGACAAAATGTATAAGTGGAACAATTTGAGGAGCATTGACTTACATAGCATCCTTTTATGCACCACTTCCAATGTGGCATAAATTTATTGATGATATATTTGTTTTGTGGAATGGTGAGATGTCTACATTAGCAGCATTTTTTGAGTGGATCAACAATCGTGGTAACCTGCACAATTAGATTGATATCACCATTACTCTGACAACTCAAGGGCAATTGTTTTTGATTCATTGGAAAACCACAGACAGTTGCACACCCCTTATGTATTCAATTTGTCACCCACATAAGTTACAGGATAATTTGCTTGTCTGGCTATTTTTATGCCTTCTTGGGCATTGATACTAGATCACTGCGTTTAAGCTGTGAGTAGCTGAAATGTAGACTTGGTTTGAGAAAATGGATACTCCTGTACAGTGCCTAAATGAGCTCATTTTATTTTTATTTATTTATTTATGAACTTTTAATATACCGATATTCGTGGGACACATCATACCGGTTCACAATAAACTCTTGGAGAAAAGAAAATAGAAATTACAAATAACCGGGAAGGGGGAAGGGGAGCAGAGGAGGAAACGGGAGAGAGGGGGGGGGGGTAGGGAGTCAGTTAGAGCCTGAGGGACGAGAAGAACAAGAGTAGGAGAGAAGGGAGAAAAGTGGATAGGAACTGAAAATAACTGTCTTAACAATATTCTAAGAGGGGTAACAGCATTTACAAAATCTTTACATTTTATTAGGTTGCATAGTTAACCTTTTCTTGTAGGGAGGTGAGGCAGGGGAGGGGGTTAGGTTTACTTAGTCGGGGTAGGCCTGCAGGAAGAGCCATGTTTTGATGCCTTTTTTGAAGTTGAGTAGGGAGGGTTCGAGGCGGAGTGCAGTGGGGAGTGAGTTCCATAGGGTGGGTCCCGCAATGGTAAATGCTCTGTCTCTGGTGGAGGAGAGATGAGCAGTTTTGAGGGGTGGGGTGTGGAGGGTGCCAGCTAAGGTGGCTCTGGATGGGCGATTGGATGCACGGAAGCGTGGCATTTCCTTGAGCCAGGAGGGGTTGTTGTTATAGAGAGCATTGTGAAGGACGGTGAGGGTTTTATATTTTATGCGGAAGGGGATGGGGAGCCAATGCAGATCCTTTAGGACTGGGGTGATATGTTCTCTTTTTCGGGTGTCAGTGATTATTCTTGCCATGGAGTTTTGCAGGATTTGTAAGGGTTTGATGGTAGCGTGTGGGAGGCCTATGAGGATGGAGTTGCAGTAGTCTAGTTTTGACAGAATGGTGGACTGCAAAACTAGACAGAAATCTTTGGCGTGGAGGAGGGGTTTTATTTTTTTGAGAATTTGTAGTTTAAAGAAACCCCCTTTTAGAAGTGATTTTATGTGGGGTTTGAAATTGAGGTGTTGGTCTAATGTTACACCTAGATCTCTTATGGATGGAACCAGAGGGAGGGAGTGTGGGGGGGGGGGGGGGGGGGGGGGGGGTGAGGAGGTTGGGTGAGGTTTGAGATGTGAGTTCAGGATTGTTGGATATAAGGAGAATTTCTGTTTTGGTTGTGTTGAGTGCGAGTTGGAGGTTGGTTAAGAGGACGTTGATGGAGGCTAAGCAGGAGTCCCAGAATTGCAGCGTGTCTTTGATGGTTTTTTGAATGGGGATGAGGATCTGCACATCATCCGCATACAGGAAGAAATTGAGCCCGAGGTCTGATAGTAGGTGGCAGAGGGGGAGGAGATAGATATTGAAGAGGGTGGAGGATAGGGAGGAGCCTTGTGGGACACCTTGCATGAGGGGGATGGGTGGGGATTGGGAATGGTTAATTTTAACTAGGTATTCTCTGTGGGTGAGGAATGATGTGAACCAAAAAAGATGGACTAATAGGGATCTATTATTGCAATCACAATCCACCATAGTGAAACTTGTTTAGTGTGTGCATTAACTTATTCACCACATACACATTTATTTCAATGCAGCATTAGGAGGCACTGGATCAGTTTATAGTTACATTCAGTGTTTCAATCTCCATCCTTCTTCACTTTGAGAAGGAAGTGTAATATCCGTAATGAAGTTATTCACTCATAGTTTGTCCCTGTTGAGGAGTCAGACATTAGTAGTGGCATTGGTTGTGGTCATTTTCCATATGGCCAATGCACAGTGTGCCCACAAGCCTATGAAGGCAACTGTTTTATCTTTTTTGTCCCTTCATAAGCATAAATTAAAGATTTGAAGGTTGGTGTATTAATTTGGTGTCCCTGCCATTTAATGTATATGGGAAAGACAAAATGAATATTTAAACTAAGATAAATAGAACACCAAAGATGTATTAGATGCAAGAGGATGGAAGCACCACACTTCGAACATTGTTTAGTGGCATATCATAGTTTTGAGGATTTCAGCTTCTTTTCTTTGGAAAAGCCCCATGAAAGCTCCCAAAGAGGGGATTATGACCTAATAAAACAACATTGTGAACAAAGATGGATTTATGTCCTGCAGATGGTACATCCATCTGTATTAAATAAAGAAATAGAATCTGCTTTCTTTGATAAGCTTGTATTTTATACTTCATTTCCTGATTTTAAATTTTATACATTCAATGTGGTGTAGCGCATTGATTGATTGATTCATTCATTCATGATTGTGGTTGTTGAGTTCTGGTTGAATGATGGTTGATTCTATTGCAACCAAAGAGATATATAACTGAAGACTGGATCCACAATTTTATTTTTTAATGACCAAGATGTTAAGTCCAATCATATCATGTGAGCTTTTATTTTATTGTATGACATGTTAACGTTTATAATTTATGGGCATATTAGAATTTTTACAGCATTTCTCTGCTTTCTTCCAATTAAATTTATTGTGTGACGCCTGAATCAGGCATTGATAGCCAAAACATTGTGATGTTGGGTGATTTTTTTGCAAGCCCAATTGGCAACTGTTGCACTGCAGGTGGACCCTTGGCCTGCTGCAGGATTGGTACGGCCCTCTGGTCGGACCCAGACAGCACCTGCCACCAGGAGGCAGAGCACACAAGGAGACAGAGGCTAACTGGAGCTTCACCAATAACAGTCCGGGGTTTCCGCAGGTTGAGCCCTTGGGTACCTGGACAGCTTGGACTTAGATGGGCCTCTGGTGGTCTCCTGGAGAGGTAGCAGAGGGGTGTGCCCACCACGAGCAAGGATGCGCAGATGATGCAGAATGGATGGGCTAAACTCAAACTGGAAGCTACAGAGACCTCAGGGAGGCAACAGTTCAGGAAGGTTCTCCGGGCGAGACAGGCTGAGCCTGTGGGTCTAGCCAAGTGGAAGCCATGATTGGTTTCCAAGCAGGTTGGTCCAATGGTCACAGTAGGCCAGAAGAGAGTGTCTGGGTGAAGAGAAAGGGTCAGAACCAGAGTATCAGTCCAGGAGAGGTCAGTCAAAGAAGGGGTCAATACCAGAATCAGTCCAGGCATAGTCAAGGCAAGCAGGGGTTGGTTCCAGGCAGCAGACAAGAGAATGGTCAGGTAGGCAGTGGTCAGTTCCGGGCAGCAGGCAAAGAATGGTCAGGCAGGTCAGACGTCAGTATCAAAGGTCAATCCGGAGAGGTACTACCTGAGAAGGATACAGGAATACACGGAGCCACTGGGAACGGAAAACACAGGAACACGGAGAAGCTGGAACAGGAGACACTGGAACAGGAAATGCTGGGAACAGGAGACGCTGGAACAGGAAACTCTGGAACATGAAGGCAAACTAGCACACCAACGGTGTCAACCCAATTGCCAAGGCGAGATCCTGGGGGACAGGACCTCACCTTAAGTAGTGAGTCTATGTGACATCATCGGGATGGACACCCCATGGGTTTTCCCTCCTTGGGCCCTTTAAAGGGCTGAACGTTGGCCCGGGTGCGTGCTTAGGGGCGTGGCCGAGTACGCCGACGATGCGGAGCCCCACCAGGAGCTCCGCCGTGAGGACTGCGAGGAGGATGGTAAGCGGGGAGCCCAAGGACACTGTGAACTGGCTGTGGCCGAAAGGGATGGGTGCCTGGAGCTGGTCGAAGGAAGCGCGAGGTAAGCCGGCTCCGCCGCGGTGCCATCACGGCCGGGACACGCAACAGCAAGCAGCAAGAATCTTTTACACATTTGACTGCCTTCAGTGAATGCCTTTTTACGATGCAGTTTACCAATATGCAAGCCTCTTCCCTCTGGATAATGACAACATCTGGGTTCAAATGTGTATGAGGAACCTCCTTTTTTTGATATTACATCAAGAACTGACAACTTTCAACTTCACTTAAGAAGTATAATTTTTGATGTTTTGCTTACTCATTTGAGTTTATTAACATTGTTTTGTTGCAGAATATTCCACAATTTTATGAAAAACACTATAGTACATATTTGAAAAAAATGTATGAAACAATATTAGAAGGTTTTTTGAGTGGTAAATGATCTAATTAATGTGCTTGTGGGTGACAATATCTATTGCCCATTGTGTGCAGAAAGCAGCATATTTATCTTAAAGCACTTGACTATTTTGATACCACTTGTAAGGAGTTCCATGTGAAGATTTTGCTTTTACTTCTTTGATTGTAGAGTTGATTTATGGTAAAGGCTTGGAAATGTGTGCTTTTAGTTGTGGTTTTCATAGTAAGTTCACCATCTTCCAGCTTATAGATGGTTCAATTAATCTTTTGCTTAATATCAAGATCTGAGAATGGATTTGCACATTATGACTGTTACATCCCTTGTCCAGAGTTTTCTCTGACTTTGTCACTGTGTTTGATGCTTTGCCTTTCTTTAGGTACTTTGGAGTTTCGAGCAAATAAGTGTAGCTAAACATATTATGACCAAAGAAAGGTATTTCTTCTACTGAAGAAGGTCATCCTCTATGATCAAGCACACAGCTTCTGGAGTGATGAAAATGAAGTGATGAGAGAGGAAAGGGACACTCACCAATCTACCCAGCTCAATTAGCTGAATCAATCTTACTGACCAGCAGAATGATGGATATTACAGCCATTTTTCCCTTACACACCTCTCACAGTGGCTTGAGGGTTTCATGCAAATGTTTGCCTTTTCCCAAAGTTTGATGGTTTGGGATGTGTTCTTGCTACTATAGGTAATCATTTGCTCCTCTTATGTTTCTTTGGGGTGTTCATGTTAATTTTGGTGCTGATTTGCTTGTGTAACTTCTGTGTTGCATGAACATGGATAACAGTTCCATAGACAATATCTCACATTTCTATTTTAGTTGGATACTCTAGCTATTCCATTAGATTTATTTTCCAGGGATTCTTGCATGGGGGGGAAGTTTCCTTTCAAGGCCCTCACATTGCTCTTTACTTTTCCTATAATTAAGTCTCTAGAACATTGAACTGATAATCACAGCATAAAGAATAATGAGGTGAAGCCTGGGTCTTAGCCAAAGGTCAGGCAATGAGACCCGACCTCCAGATCCCACCCCAGTGTTAAGACTCAGCCTCTGGTTTGGGCCCTGGTGTCGGGCCTGAACCCAGGCCAAGACCCAGGGATCAGGACCCAGCCTTTGGGTCAGACCCCAGCTTTAGGCCTGGGTATGGGCTGAGGCCCAGGCATCAGGACTTGGTCTCCAAACCAGGCCCTGAATTCAGGTTTGAGCCTTGGTTTGAGCATCAGGACCAGGCCTCAAAGTCTGGGCCTTGTGTAGGGGGTCGGCTGAGATGGCGGTGATCTACCAAAGCCTAAGCCTATGCAATGCTGAGGATTTGGCATGGGCTTAGGCCTCGACATTGGATACCCCTGGACCAGGTAAGTAGGGGCCAAGAAAAATCCTTGCCTCAGAATTGTTTCAGGTAGGCGGGATGGGTGGTGGGGATGGGAAGCCTTGGGATTCCCCATTTCTTTTATTTTTCCATTATTGTATTTATGTTTATTTCATTTCTTTTAAACAAAATAAATGAAATAAACTTTAAAGAAAACAAAAATTGAGGGGAAAACCACCTCCAAAAATGAAATGAAAAACAAAATGAAATTTTTATTTCTTCTCACTCTTTTTATTCAATACTGTTATACAATCTGTGCACAACACAGTGAAGATCTGAAAAACAAAATGTTAATAGTAGAGACTTCTAATTCTAGCCATGAATCAGAACACTCTGGAGAATATAAAGAATATATGTATCATTATTCCCCTACAAATTATTGTCCCCCATATATTATTATATTACTTCAAGTAAATGTAAACTATTATTTATACGTACTAAACAATACAAAATTATAGTACTCTTTATTACATTCAATATTCCTTCAGGGACACAGATTTGGAACTATACCCATCCCCAATAAGGATGTTTAATATGTAAACTATCTAACAGTAACATTAATCCCCCTGTATAATATATCCACTTCCACTATCCTCTGCTATACACTTAGGGGCGGATTTTAAATGCCCTGAGCGCGTAAATCCGGCCGGGATTTATGGGCGCAGGGCCCCTCGCGCGCCGGCACGCCTATTTTGCATGGGCCGCCGGCACGCGCAGAGCCCCGGGACACGTGTAAGTCCCGGGGCTTTGTAAAAGGGGGCGTGTCGGGGGCGTGTCCGGAGTGACACGGCATTTTGGGGGCGTGTCAACGCGTGATTGCGGCGTTTCGAGGGTGGTGACGCGGGCGTGGTTTCGGCCCGAGGGTGTTCCGGGGGGCATGGCCGCAGCCTCGGACCAGCCCCGGGATAGGAACACGGAGCAGGCTGCCGGCCGGCACGTGCAAAGTTATGCCTGCTTTCAGCAGGCGTAATTTTTGCCGACAAAGATAGGGGTTCTAGATAGGGCCAGGGGGGTGGGTTAGGTAGGGGAAGGGAAGGGAAGGTGCGGGGGGGGGGTGGAAGGAAAGTTCCCTCCGAGGCCGCTCCGAAATCGGAGCGGCCTCGGAGGGAACAGGCAGTGCGCGCTGGGCTCGGTGTGAGCAGGTTGCACAAATGTGCACCCCCTTGCGCGCGCCGACCCCAGATTTTATAAGATACATGCGGCTACGCGCGTATCTTATAAAATCCAGCGTACTTTTGTTCGCGCCTGATGCGCGAACAAAAGTATGTGCTCGCTTATGTTTTTAAGATCTACCCCTTTGAATGTCTCCAAATTATGGTAGAATGGTCATGATAAGTCATTTTCATTCCAGCTGTAAAGAACAATTTATTAAGCAACATATAATAACTGAATAGTCACATCCATATGTCCATACACCTAAAAGAAATAGAAAAGTTATTGAATGAAATGACAAAAGAGTAATTTGTAAACCTTTTCATGATGCAGACTCAGTGTGACCAAATCCAGTTGGTGTCGAAACCATGAATGTCGAGCACAACTGGGATGGCTTCAGTGATCTCAATATAACGGTACACATGTGCAATGAAGACTTGTCATGGCCAAGGTACAGGGTATTATATGTATTTGTATGGGCGACAAGTTGTAAGCTGATATCCTTACAAGGCATACAGTTGAGTTTAATATATCCTACCTTTTTATACAAAATGACAAACTCTTTTACCAACTAAAGATAAAAGGGATAATAATCAAGAGTAAACTCTTAAAATAAATGATCAAATAAGTTTTATTTCTTTATAAATGACTTTTCTTTCCTACTCACTATATAAATGCTACATAAAGATACTATACGCAAAGATATTTTCTACTTACCGTATTTTTCGCTCCATAAGACGCACTTTTTTTCCCCCAAAAGTGGGGGGGGAAATGTATGTGCGTCTTATGGAGCGAATATAAAAAAAAAACTAAAAATCTAACAAACCCCCCCACCCTCCTGATTCCCCCAAGACCTGCCAACTTAATTTACTACAACCCCCCCACCCTCCGACCCCCCTAAGACCTGCCAAACGTCCCTGGTGGTCCAGCGGGGGTCCAGGAGCGGTCCGGTAGCGATCTCCTGGACTTGGGCCATCGGCTGCCAGTAATCAAAATGGCACCGACGGTCCTTTGCCCTCACTATGTCACTGGGACCGACCAATGGCAGCGGTAGTCCCTGTGACATAGAAAGGGCAAAGGGCCGTCGGCTGCCAGTAACTAAAATGGCGCCGACGGCCCTTTGCCTTCACTATGTCACTGGGACCGACTGCTGCTATTGGTCTGTCTCAGTGACATAGTGAGGGCAAAGGGCCGTCGGCGCCATTTTGTTTACTGGCAGCCGACGGCCGAAGCCGAGGAGATCGTTCCCGGACCGCTCCTGGACCCCCGCTGGACCACCAGGGACATTTGGCAGGTCTTGGGGGGGTCAGGAGGGTGGGGTTGTAGTAAATTAAGTCGGCAGGTCTTGGGGGGGTCAGGAGGGTGGGGGGTTGTAGTAAATTAAGTCGGCAGATCTTGGAGGTGGGTCAGGAGAGTGGGGGTTGTTAATTAATTTAAAGGGTTGGGATGGGTTTTTTTTTGGGGGGGGTTCCCAGAGAAAGAGAAAAGTTTTCTGATCTGGGGAGTGGACCGAAATGGCCCTCCCCAGACCCGAAAACAAAATGGGGAGAAAAAAAAAACCTATGCACTCCCCTAATTTGCTCCATAAGATGCCCAGACGCAGAGCCGGTTTAGCACAAATTTTTTTTTTTTATTATTTTCCCCCTCTGAATCCTAGGTGCGTCTTATGGTCAGGTGCGTCTTATGGAGCAAAAAATACGGTATTTATTTTGTACTATGTTTCTTAATACTTAACAGTAAAACAGTTAAATCATCATGAGTCACCTATCAAACTTTCCTATAATTCTGAAACTCTTTTAATGCCTACTATCAGCTAAATATTTAAGTTGTTTAGTTGATCACTCTACATTTTTTTTGTTATTTTGTATCTTGTTTCAGCTTCTTATCTTAAGAATTGATTCTTTGTGTTCTATTTCCAGCAAGAAATATAACCTGCTAGAAGAAGGTCCTCTCCTAAGGTAAGTCTAATGTTTCTTTATATATATATATATATATATATATATATACATACATATATATATGTGTGTGTTCCTCTTCTTTTAACTTCCCTTTGTTTCTCTTTCCTTTTTGTTGCCTTGCGTACATCTTTTTCTGTACATCCTCAGGCCTGGTTATGCATGTCCATTTATGTGTACGCACTTATCTGTTCTTCTTTCTCTTGTACTCCTTCTCTCTGTCTGTTGCTAGAGCTCCAGTTGTTGCTGTCTTCTTCTTCCTTCTTCTTCCTTCATTTCTTCTTCCTTTACTCTTCTTTACCTACTAACCTATTCTTTAAAAAAACTAAATTAGAAACTGATCCATGTTCTTCCGCATACTACATCAGTAATCTTCCCTAGGGTGTTTGTGTCCTCAACGTCTTAGTGTAACTGAAACATTTCTAAGTATGCAAATTAAAGAATAATTAATCAGCCCTATTTCTTGTCTGAGAAAGAACGGTTTCTTTTTCATTCACTCAGTCTTTTACGTTACTCTTTCAGAACTGTGATCTCGCTTTCCTTTAGCAGTGAATTGTAACAGTATTTTTTTTTCCTTTTCTCCAGTCATAGCAATTAGATTGAAAGTATCATCTTACCATTATCTCTCTCTTTCTATATTTATACCTTATCTGTATATACGTTTTTTTTTTTTTTCTAAATGCTCCGGGACTGCTTCAGGGGATAGCTTTCCTTCTTAGTGTCACTCAGTTAACTTCTTTGTAATATGGGGTTACAGTTGTATCGCTTTCCCCAGATGTGTCATTCAGTGTGTCATATGCTAACACTCAGTCACAGCAAATCATATGTCCCTCTACATATGCTGCTCTATAGTATGAGGTGCAGCAGTCAATTAACTTTAAAAAAAACCTGTCCTGTCATAAACCTTACCTTGACCGGAGAATTTCTATTAATAATGTTAACATTCACACTTTTCACTCACATTCTATCCATATTCTGTTCTTTCTCTTTTTAATATACTTATGCACTTTTTAAAGGCCTGAGGGCAGATTACTCCAGCACTTACACTAGCAGGCTTCATTCTCTCAAGATGCTTTAACTGTCATTAGCTTTCTAGAAGTGTGATATCACTGCTAGTGATGATGTTACAGTGAGAAATACATCCTATGGCTACTTGATAGTCGTTCTTAATGTTTCATAATGAAAACCTTTTTCATCTGCTTTTCATTCAGCTTAGGAAGTTTTCCATGACTTCAAACTTTCTTTTTCACTTTTTCCCTTTGAGCTGGGACCCTGTGCTGCGACTGGTGTTAGTAATGCTGTGCCCAAACCATCACTCATATCCAGGGACACCATCAAAATGATAATGTGGTTAAAGCTTTGCTTTCTTCTCTTGTTGCCATAGCGATGCTAATATTTTAGTGATGCTCTGGAGTGTTCTAACTATAACAGGGGTAGACGGATGGAACTACTATACTAAAACGTTTAATCACTTTAAACATACCTCAGAAAATTTTCTTTGAGCTCCATAAAAATTTCATATATTTATGTCCTTTTCTTCCACTGTTAACCTTTAAATGACTTCCTAGCCCTTACAATCAGAACTAATATTTATTTCTTTAACAATGCTTCTTTTATTAATTCTGCAATATCTTTGCAGGGGTCCTTAGGTTCCCTACTGGTGTCCAACACTTGTTTTGAAGCCATTCTTACAGTTTTTAGGAATTTATATCCCCTAAATTGCCAGGGCTTCCATCGGGGTAAATATTACTTTTAAACTTTTAGTTGGGGGGTCAGAAGTTGGTGTTGGTCTAGTGGCCAGGGTCTCCTCACCTGACCACCACATTCAATTTCTTTAAATTCTGCATTTCTTTCTTTATTTTAAATCAGATTGATACCCCTCCCCCTTCATGCAGCATGGGTCTCGCTGACATCACTGCTGATGTCAGCGGTATCTTGGCCTACCTTTAAATTTATGAATTGAGGCTTCCCTTAGGTCCTGATGCTAAATGCTCTATTTTCAAGAAAAAACACAGTAGTGCTTACCCCATTGGCATGGGTCAATTGTGGAAAGAAACAGCAGGAGCAGGCGACTTTGTCAGTGGCAGCTGTGATATGGTAAACAGTGGGACCATGGCAGCCATTTGACAGCATGCTGCTTGCTCGGGCTCCTCTAACCTACCTCTGTTCCAGCACCCTCCCAGAAGCGTGGTCTGGCTCTGTGCAACCACCTCTTAGCACAACCAGCACTGCCATCAGAACTGCCATCACAGCTTCCGCTCTCCTGTCGCTCGATTCTTTGTGGCCTCTTGCTGTGTGCAGACTTTCCTCAATCACAGCGGTTCACAAGGCCCTTTGCTTCATTCTCTGCTCTCTGTTTATTTTATGAGACTTTTTCAGGTGAGGTAGGTAAGCAGGCATTGGGGTCCCTTCCCACAGCTCCATCTCCTGTGGCTCTCCCTTTTTGCAGCACTTTCCTGTGGCCCTATGTCAAAGTTCCTACTCGGCCTTTCCTCCCTGCCTGCTTTAGTCTATCAGTTCACTTTCTCTACTGGGGCCTTAACCCTAGACCACCTTCACCATCCTTTAACTCACCCCATCTGGCAGAAAAAGGGGGTTCCTCCTAGGGTCGAACAACTCTGGACTCATATAATTCTATTTATTTTGGTTTTGTTTTGTTTTTTTTACTTATTGGGTACTCCCTTTACACCTACATGGAAGCCTGATCAGCAACAGAAATGACAAATGATCCTAATATAGAAATTGCATGTTTAATGGTACCGATGCAGTTTTCTTGCCAACAGATAAGTTTGCTCATTCCACTACCAGCAGCACAAGTTCTTGCTCCAGTACAAAAATGGCAATTGCACTCCTTGTGGCTTTCATGCATGGGTGCAATGTCGTGGAAACATGAGCGAAGTGATGACATTAGTACTCCATGCACAGGCTTACTATTGGTCAACAAAACTAATACCATGCTCACATGCAAAGTACAAACTTCTTCTTGAAGATTTCACACCCCAATTTCAGGAAAAGCAGCCATGTTGAAATACTACGAATTTAGTAGACATGCAGCATTTTGTGTACAAAGTAGGGTGATTTTAATCAGAAATAGTCAAAAACACATTTTCTTCATAAATTTCAATAAAGGCAATGCTCTGCAGTGTCCCTGTTTGAGCGCCAGAAATATTTAATCCCTGTGATGCCTGAATTCAGATAAAAGTACCGGAGGTCATATCTCACATTTCTATTTCAGGTGCAGTCTGCAGCAATTCCATTAGATTCATTTTCTAAGGTTTCCTACATGGGGGAAGGGGAGTTTCCTTTGAAGACCCTCACATTGCTCTTTACTATTCCCATAATTAAGTCTCTAGCAAACAGCACAGATGATAATGAAGTCACAGCTCAATAATATCAGAAAATGTATGAGGAGAGGCTGAAGGATTTAAATATGTATACCCTGGGGGTTGACTCAGAACCAACACCAGGATATATTTCTTCACAGAGAGGGTGGTGGATGCCTGGAATGCTCTTCCAAAGGAGGAATGAAGGCAAAAACAGCTAAGGAATTCAAAGTAGCTTGGGATAAACACTGTGGATCCTTAAAGGCTAGAGGATGGAAATGAAGAAAAGGGTCCATGGGGGTAACGTGCTGGTGCGGCAGTTACTACCCTTAACGAATAAGCCTTGATACTTTTGATGCATCTGCAACATTGCTCTATACTTCAACATCAGGGAAAAAAGAGGAGTTGGATTCAGTCAACAACCAACAAGGGCCCTGACTTTTAAAGTCTGGGGACCCGATAAACATGGGGGTAACCTGCATGGAGCAGGAATTACTATCCTTAACAGAGGGCAAAGGATCACTACCCTTAACCAATAAGCCTTGATCCTTTTGATGCAACTACAACATCAAGTTCTGCTTGGATGATGAAGGGAGTGGGGTGGGTGGAAGAGGAATTGGATTCAGATGACTACTAAAACAGGCTCTGACTTTTACAGTCTGGGGTATTGATACCAGACATAAGTGAAACAGTGCAGGACTGCTTCTACCGGCAATTCCATAAGCAAAACACATCAACCGTTTCTGAATTTTCAAGAAAGCTCATCAAATAACTGTACGGGGTGGCAGTTGCTACCCTTAAGAAAAAAAATGAGGTTACCTGTACAGTGCAGCAGATTCTACCATAAGATTTCTTGGCAGACTGGATGGACTATGTTGTCCTTTTCTGTCATCATTTCTATGTTACTATGTTACTATATTACTATATAAAACAATGAGAGTTGTTTGGTTGTTTCCAACTTTTCTCTTTTACTGATAAGGTGCAATGATGTTTTAAATTCTTTACAGCTGAGTACTTTATTTTCAAGTTAATACAAATGCTTTTAGTAAGTTTGTGAAATACCAAACCACCACACACAGAAAATATTTTTTGGAGGGATTCACAATCCAAATCAGTACCTCAAATATTATCACCTCCCTGGTTAATTACTCTCATTCATATGTTGAATTTTTACTTTAAACCCTGTAGGAAACTTGAAATTCTATAATTATACCTTAGATCAAGAAACTATAAAAACAATTACGATACGAAAACTTTTTTAAGGAAGGAGTGGAAGGTTTCATACATAGTTTAATTGCCACTACCACCTGGGAATGAGCTTTCACAATATAATCATGAACCATCTACCTCTGACCCTTATTTTTTACTTGTATTTTATATATGTCCAGCATGTTAAAAAAAAACCCTCTTTAATACATTTATCCAAAAATTGTCTTGAATTATATTCTTAAAATATTTTCAAAGTTATTGACCACCGATGTATGCCTTGTGCTCTTATGACTACTGATGCCATGTATATATGTATATAGTTTTATATATGTTTATATTTACAGTTTTCAATATTTATTGATCTACTAACTTGCATCGCCTACTCCCCCTGTTATTCTGTACTATTTCGGTTTTATGTAAGGGCGCCGCCCAAAAGTTTTTGTTCTTTGTGAACCGATACGATGTGCGAACGGATATCGGTATATAAGAGACCTTAAATAAATAAAATAATAAATAAATATATGCGCTGGTCTGACTATGTTGTTTTAACAGCGCCAAGAATCGATCTCAGTTGTACCAACTTGCCCTACAATATAGCTCTTCTACAATGTAACTTGAAAATAAATGAAACAAACCCCAAATTATTTCTACTCATATCCCTACCATCCCCTTCTTTTGTTATTGTTATTATTATTTATTTTTTTGGTAGCTAAAAATCACTACCATTTAGGGCAGTAGGTATTTCCCTGCTCCCAGAGAGCAAAGTGTAGGTTTATACCAGCAACAATGGAAAGTGAAGTTACTTGCCCAAAGTTACATGGAGTGTAAATGAGATTTGTTCCCTGGTTTCTCTGGGTATTAGCTTACTGATTTAATGTTCTAATGTAAATACATACCTCTGTAAATAAGTTCTATCAACGTTAACGGTTGCCCTTTTCTTTCTCATGCTACCTATCTCTTCCCTCTCTTCTCCTGTCTCCCCTTCCCTTCTCCTCTTTCTGGCCTGCTCCAATCCCTTGTTCCCTGTTCATTGTAATTTCCTCCTATATTTGAGTTACCTGTAAACCGGCGTGATGTGCCATACGAATGTCGGTATATTAAAAGTTGTTAAATAAATAAAATAAATAAATAATGACTAGGCTACTCCTCTACTCCACTACATTCCTAATGCACCAATTGCCAATAGCAATAGTAGTCCGATTTAAACTACTGCCCATGTGAGGTGAAGACTGCTGTCATGGCCATGTTGATGGTAAAGAAGTGCAATCATGCACCAGGGCAGCAAGCTCTCAGATGGAACCCACGGGGGTCTCCTCCTCACTAGGTCTCCCACAGGTACAGGGGTCCACAACCTACCCAACAAAGTCTCTTAAGGTTAAAAGGAATAAACTTACCTTTCAATTTAAACAAATTTAACAATTTCATTTCAAGCCATTGTTTTTTCTCTTTCAAGTCAATAAAATGTGCACATGACAATAAACTCTTTAACCTTTCTTTCTTTTCTCTTAGGTACTACCACTTGGAAGAACTAAAGCAAGGAACTCAGAAGTCTCAGGATTCTACCAAGCAAATTATGTGAAGCAGCACAGTCAGATAGGTATTGGATTATATTCTTTGATTATTAAGTTAACTCAACATTTTCTCAATAATACTTTACTTCAAAAATTGAGTCTTTGTGTGCTTTTTAATGCTTTTCAGGTAAAAGAGAGATCTCTTTTCTGGAGTTTTCATTTAGGTAAGTATATACATTTATGTTTCTTTTCTATGTGTATTCTCTCCTTTCATTAGGTTCTTTCTTTTCTTCTTCCTTTTGTTCTTGTTTATCTGCTGGCTTGTCTTTTGTGTGTCTATAAGCTAAGGCCTGGCTTCATCATTAAAGTGTATTCACTTAGCTTGAGATAGTTTTCTTGGTTCCAGAATTGAGGTATGGGACATTCTTGCAGGCTCTGACATGCTCCTTCAGCTATTCTCTTCTTTTTCTTCTTACTTCCCTAAGCTAAACAAAACCAATAAAAGGGACTATCGTCCTCTGCCGAGACATTCCGTAAACTAAATATGCTGAGTTCCCTTTCTGTTTATGTCCTTGGTGACTTAGTGGAACTGGAACTGTGTATGACTAACTATCATAAAAAAATGGTAGTTAATGCTACCCTAGCTTATAAGAAAGGACAATGCTTCTATACAGACATACACTCCAGCACTGCTCATACCCAGGCACTTGTTTCACTTGAAGCACATAGCGTCCTCTTCTGCCAGTATGTCTCAGTTCTGATCTTACATACAAGTGATTCTTTGTTGCTCTTATCTTTCATTCAGTAACTTTATTACTGATTGGGGTTTTGGTGAAAGGTGGTGTGTATCCCTTGTCTCCTTTAATTTTCAGTTAGCCTTATTTACAGGGTAACTAATACTCAAACTGAAGTGAGCCACCTGACTCCCTTTGCAGGGTTGGCTACAGTGTTCAACAATTCACGTGTCCTTTGTCTCACTATAGGTGAGTTTTCTCCCAGTTGTGCAGTTTTTTCCAGTCTCTCATTAGATGAACTATGTTGCTCTCTTTCACTGCAGTGCAGCTTTAACTTTAAAACATTGCCTAACTTCACCCTTACCATTACCAGATCCAGTGCTACTAACAAACACATTCACACTTTCTACTCATTCCTGTTATGTGTACAGCTGTCCTTCCTTGGATTTAAAGTATTTTAACACTTTTCAAAAGCTTCAGAGATGAGCACCAAGACAGAGCTTCTGTACTTCTAGTGTTCAGCCTTCTCTCTATCAGTTCCAGAACAATCACTGGATTTTTCTGTCTGTCTCTCGCAGGATGTTTACTCACTGTCCTTACGTTTCTTAGAAAACAGTTTCAGAATTATACTTGTGCTGGATTCCTGGGTGCCTTGGGGATCTGTAACTGAGGCTTTTTCTGGACCAGGCTATTCCATCACTGTCCCTTCTACAGCCACAGGGACAGGGGATAGCCTCCAGCTCACTTCAGACCCTAAACAGGTTCTGTGCTAGCTTCTCTTTCTCAGGGGCACATAGGACCAAGGAAATTTCTATTTTTGTTAATATTTTAATTAAACCATTTCCATTATCACTACCCCCCTAATTATACATGCTGGAGATCCTCAGTGTAAAAAGATAATGTATCAACTGGAAAGCAGGTCCCAGCTACAGGAATACTTCCTTTCATTCCAATCTGGTGCTATTTATCTCCTTTCACGTGACTTTACTCCTCCAAAGTAGCACAGGAGTTGCTAGAGTAGAGGTGAGACTGCTTTACTATGTCCCTGAAGGTTGCTTATATATATGGCTATGCTTTAGCTCCTCCATTTCTACTATTCTAGCATCCAGAGACTGAACTCATTTTATGAGAGCTAAGAGCACTTTTTACTTGGTGTGCATAATCTTCACCAACAGGCAGATAATCAAATATGTGGCACTCAGCCCAAAATATTGTATAGCACCCATCCTGCTGCTGCTGTCTACCTGTATTTAATTATTATTAATAGTAGTAGTAGTAGTAATAAGAATAGTAGTAGTAATAGTTATTAAAGGGAGTAAGGAATGCTTAAATTAAACTGTGTGACATTAGAGGGTAGACTAGCATTTATTAATAGGGATTTAATACAACTAGCTTCTCAATAGTTTGATACTAATAGCATTTAATAGCCTATTGCCTAGTCCCCTAAGCCTAACTCTCACAGTATCCCAGCTATAAGAAGCTCACTTAGTTAGTGTCTCTTTATTTTAATCTTTACTTTTAAATTAAAATAAGAGATTTATCTTCGTTCCTCCGGACCAGCACCCAGTTCGGGTGATGGCGCACCAGCAGCCCGCTCGCGCGCGCAGATTTACGCCTGTTTTCAGCAGGCGTAAATCTGCCAACAAAGGTAAGGGGGGCGGTTAGATATGGTCGGGGAGGTAGGTTAGGTAGGGGAAGGGAGGGGAAAGTGGGGGGAGGGCGAAGGAAAGTTCCCTCCGAGGCCGCTCCGAAATCGGAGCGGCCTCGGAGGGAACAGGCAGCGTGCGCTGGGCTCGGCATGCGCAGGTTGCACAAATGTGCACCCCCTTGCGCGCGCCGACCCCATATTTTATAAGATACGCACGGCTATGCGCATATCTTATAAAATCCAGCGTACTTTTGTTCACGCCTGGTGCACGAACAAAAGTACGCGCTCGCGCAAAATTATAAAATCCACCCCAAAGCGTCCATCAAGCTAGGTTGGGAGAACATTGCACAAATCTAATCTTTGGGTGAGTTTCCTCACTCTGAAGGTCATCAAATCTTCATAAGAGAGCACTGTTCTGTTCGTACATCTCACTTTGAATGTCAAAGTGGCCCCTAACCCCTACACTAATACCTAAACCTCACCTCGAGTTACTAGGTGGGCCTCCCATAGAGATACAAATACCTATTTAGCATGTGAGCATTATGGTCTCTCTCTCTCTCTCCCTCCAGTTTTGGCACTTTTTGCAAAGTAAGAAAAAGTTGTTGCAATTTGTGCTAAGATAGCACTTCACATATGTATTAGCACAATAAACCACACCCTTTTTCCTATCACATGTGATATTTAGTACATTTTGATAAATCCAGGCCTAGGTTAACTGGATAATTTTAGACCTGATTCTGAGCAGGTCTAAAATTATCCATCCTTGTATGGCTGGATTACCAGCCACTTACACGGATATCTTCAAAAGATATCCGATTAAGTGGCAAACCTATTGGAAAAAAAAAATACATGGGCCTGCAGGCCCCAACTAAATCCCTCCCTTCCTCCCTCAATCCAAACTTCATGGTATGACCCGGCTACCTTCTTCCCAAAGAGACCAATTCAGTATTAGAAAAACTATATAGGGGCCGAGGTTCATTGCCAGCCTCTCCCCTCCCCCCATTCCCTGCTCAAGTTCCTGCTTTGCTTTTTAAATATGTAAAATCTGCATGGCCCCCCTCCTTCCCCCCACACCCACCCTTACTCTCCCTGTACCTTATAGAGTGCTTTCTCTTCATCCTGGATCGCTGTAACCTCCTATTGTGACCTGGGCCCAGCGCATCTGCTGTAGCTAAGGAACTACGGTGGAAGCGTTCACATTCAGTGTAGCTCCTATGTGCATATATTTCCATGTAAATACATGGCATTTGTCCAGGAGAACAATATATAGCCTCATGACTCTCTCCACATAAATCTAAAGCAGTCACTGTGACCCCTGTAACAGAAATCTAACTATGACCATCTATCACCAGGGCAGGCCTTGACTTTGGGCTGACTCAGGGCTGGCCTCAGCACTGAGGCCAGCTTTGGACAGGCCCCAGTCTCAGCCCAGGTTTTTGGGTGGGGGAGGCCCTGCTTGGGCCACTGGAAGCCTCCCCCCCCTTTAAAAATGCTACAAATACAAAAATAACTGAACATTTTTGGATATTTCCATAGAAAACTATTTTCAGTTTGTTCCATTTGGAACAAATAAAAAACGGCTTCATTTTTGCATTTTTGGCATTAGTTGAAATATGCACATCCTTAATATATTCTATGCATCAGTGTTTTGTTAATAAATATTGTAAATTTTCAATACATGCTTCACTGCAGGAAAATGGAAAAGCAGCTTTCCTCAACATAACACTCAGCAACAGAGAAGGTAAACAATACCTCTCATCTATGATAGAAGGTTTGATCTTTATGATTTTTCAAAAAGGAAAATAATCATTAATAAAGCATTCAATCTCTGATAAGATGTTCCACAGCTGAGGAGCAGATTCAGCCAGTTTACTCTAAAACTTTGCAATATGCATTTAGATTTTGACTAAGCCTTTGAAAATTACCTCTAGCTGTACTTTAAACTGATCATTAAAAATTTTAATATATGTTAAAAATAACTCATGTCTATTATTTATCCACTCAATAAAGAAAAATTAATAACTTGTTTGTAGTGTACCTAATATATTATCTATGCAACTGCATCTAAATTCTTAATAGGTTTATGAACTGGTTTAATCCCTCTGGACCAATAAAAGAATGAAATTTCTATAAAACTGTACTTCTAAATAAGAATTTAATTTGTCTTAATTTTAATTGTATAATTGTCATACTTGCATTTCAAGTGCTCCATATTTCCTGGAAATTAGTTTATTTAGGCTTATAATTATCGATAATTTTAAAATTCTTAGCAAGTGTACTTAAAAATATACATAGCATTAACATCTATGACTTCTTAATATAAACTCATTGTGATCTAATAATGAAATCCCTACAGTGTACTGATGTAACAGTGGAAAGATAACACTTTATTTCTAGTTCTATTTGAGTATCATGAGCAGACATGTTTGAAATCTGTTTGCTCTGTTCAGACAGTATTTATGCAGCATTTATTTTAAACATGAAGATTTCTTCACTGCAGGGTATCAATTGATTCCATCTTTAACCTCCACAATTGAAGCATTCCTGACATCTCTAATTTCTGCAGTTTTCTGATGGTTTGAAAATGGGTTAGGAATCCCCATAGGCTGACAACATAGTAGGAAGAACATCAAAAGATCTTACTGATATGATGGGAAGTGGATCTTCAGAAAAAGAATACTGTTTGAGATATCCATGAAGCCTTATTATTGTCTCAGGTCTTTTTGGCAGGCATTAACAAGGAAGTCTTCATTTTTTAAATAGGCTAAAAATGTATAGGATTCAGGATAGTCTCTTTTAAATCTACACATGTGGACTAGACTCTATGCATTAGTGAAATGGGTTTCACATAGAAATGCTGAGATCCATATTCAAAAGTCGTTTAGACGGATAACTCAAGAGTTATACTTCTAAATGCCAAAAAAAAGCATTTCCAGCAACTTATCAAGCTAAAGTCTAGCTGATTAAGTCAGGGACATTCTGGGGTGGGTGGGAGCCACTTCAGGGATGAAAGGAGTTAGCCGATATTCAGAGTTAGATGGGTAACTTATCTGGCTAACTCTAGTCATGCCACTGACCTGTCCTAAATTTAGCCAGATAAACTTATCCAGTGAATTTTAAGACAGCTGCGTATATTCAGTAGAGATGTGCTTCGTTTTTTTCTACCGGGTCGTTTTTCGGTTCGAATACTTCGTGGTATAATTCGGGTCTTCTCGTTTCGTTTTCGGGTCGTTTGCCCGAAAACGAAACGAGAAACCCGAAACCGGACCGAAAAACGAATCGGTAACGAAGCGAAAAAAAAAAACCACCCCAAGCATTTAAAAACAATTTTAAGCATTTTCGTACATATATAACAACCCCCCCCCCCCCATCCCGATCCCTCCCCAAGACTTACCAAGATCCCTGGTGGTCCAGCGGAGTCCCGGCTTCCATTTGCCATGCCCTCCGTGCCCTAGTTCGTGCCAGTGCAAGCCGCGCGCCAAAATGGTGCCGAATAGCCCGAACGACCATTTCACAGGGGCTTTCGGCGCTATTGGTCACCCCCTGTCACATGGCCATCGGCGCCATCTTGTGCTCCTATCATGTGACAGGAGCTGACCAATGGCGCCAAAAGCCTCTGTGACATAGTATGGGCAAAGGCTATCGGCGCCATTTTGGTTACTGGCAGCCGAAAACGAAATCGCTTTTGGACCCTTGCTGGACCCCCAGGGATTATTGGCAAGCCTTGGGGGGGGGGTCAGGAGCCCCCTCCTGACCCCCCCAAGGCTTGCCAATAATCCCTGGGGGTCCAGCAAGGGTCCGAAAGCGATTTCGTTTTCGGCTGCCAGTAACCAAAATGGCGCCGATAGCCTTTGCCCATACTATGTCACAGAGGCTTTTGGCGCCATTGGTCAGCTCCTGTCACATGATAGGAGCACAAGATGGCGCCGATGGCCATGTGACAGGGGGTGACCAATAGCGCCGAAAGCCCCTGTGAAATGGTCGTTCGGGCTATTCGGCACCATTTTGGCGCGCGGCTTGCACTGGCACGAACTAGGGCACGGAGGGCATGGCAAATGGAAGCCGGGACTCCGCTGGACCACCAGGGATCTTCGTAAGTCTTGGGGAGGGATCGGGGGGTGGTGTATTATAATTAATTTAAATTTGGGGTGGTTTTTAATTAAAAAAAATAATTTTTGCCCCTCTCCCCAGGCAAACCCGAAAACAAATTTTCCCCCGAATTGCGGGGAAAATTTTGTTTCTGGTTTCGGGGGCTCCGAAATAACGGCGTTTATGTCGTGTTTCGGATACTCCGAAACAGAAACGAATTAGGAAATTTCGTTAAATTTCCTAAATAGGGCGAAAAACGAACCACATCTCTAATATTCAGTGATGCAGGTTAGCTGGATAACTGATAAGGTTATCCAGCTAACTAGCTGAGCTGCTGAGTGTCTGAAAATGTACCTCACTATAGACTGAGATATGTTTTTTTGTGGAGAAAGCTAACATTTTAAGCCAAAAAATGCAATATATCACCATTAAATGAAAGTTATTTAATTAATAGTCTGAATCTGAAATACAAAAAGCTATTTCTCCACATTGTCCTCCTTTTATTGTTGATTTATATATACCTTTTTCTCTTGTTACTTTCTATACTTGGTCCATCTCTTTTCAGTAGCCAACAAATCATATGCATCCCTATTCCCTAGAAAGTGGAGGGGTGCCTGTCAATGAAGAGACCAACCATTGGCTGAGTAAAATGAAAACATTAATATTAAGTGCTGCAAGCTGTCAGAGCTATTGACATTTAGTATTCAGCAGAGCAGGAGCATGTAATACCCTCCTCTGCTTTCAAGCACTTTTGGGGGATTCAAGAAAGGGGATAAGGGTGGTTTTTGAACATATCTTTTTTAAGGTAACGGTTGGAGGGTTCTGCATCACTCACCATGGGTCAATTTTAAATTTTATTGGGGAGTGGGATGCTGAGCCGCTTAGCCACATTACAAATTTTATATGTAGTTTGTGTGTGTGTGGTGGGGGGGGGGAGGGGAGGGGGAGGGGCACTGTTTGACAGTCCAACATTTTTTAGTAATGTCGGGTGGATGGGATAAATCAAATCAGCCACTAGTTTTTCTTTTCTGGAGGTTTGAAAATATTCAGTAAATTGTGAATTTAAGAGTTGCTTGCCTAAAAAAGGCCATATACATTTGTATGTAGCCCAAAAGAGCACAATCTATATTTTAAAAAGGGGTCACACACATATGTATGTGTGCATGAGCAAAAGTACATGAACAAAATTGGATCATTTTAGGGGTGTGTTGGGATGGGGTTTGCATGGATGCAAGTAATAGTGTATTTTAAGAGTGGCATATGTGCGTACATAAATGCAAATATGCATTTATATTTGCTACTGCTCATTTAGGCATAGTGAATACTTTCATTTTGCAAGCAATTTGGCATTTTGTTGGCTGGTTTCTCCAAGTGAGTGGACACACATTCAAGCCAGGGGCTGAGAAAGAGTGTATCAAGTACAGAGTAGGACCTACTGGGAAAGCCCCTGATTCATACAGAGGGGCTACACCTATGCTATTAGTTACAGCAGGACCTGCAACCTACTACCTGAAGTGGCCATGCCTTGCTAGTACACAACAAGGTCACTATTTCCCTGGTGTTTCTTGCCATGGCATATTCCAAACATCTCTTGGGGTTATGACTGGAATCAGTCAGTCTATCACCTCTATGTGTGTAGATCCGATCCTGGCTGTCTTGCTCAGGAAAACAAGCCAATATATAACTTTCCCTCAGGAAGACATCAACAACATCAAATAATGACTGATTTCTGTCAAATAGCATGTTTCCTCACTATCTTGTGTGCTACCGATTGCACTCATGACTCTATAAGGGCACCAAGGGAGATGAGGTCACCTACCTCTACCACAAATCTTCCACTCCCTCAATATTCAGGTGGTTTGTGATGCCAAGGGCATCATCCTGGACATTGGGCCCAGGTTTCTGGGATCCACTCACATATCCTGCATTCTCTCACAATCAGGAATTCATGACTGATTTCAGAAAGGACACATCACCGGAGGTTGGCTTCTTGGTAGGCATGCAAATATCACTACCACCATAAACCAACTAACCTCTTCTTATTGTCTCCCTCATATCTATATAGACTTGACAGTATTGACCCTGAAGGACTGCTCTGATTCTTTTTTGCCTATAGTTGACAGAGTTATCCACTAATCACATGGCTCATGATCCTGCCGGCTAACCCACAGACCACTGCTGGCTAACCCACAGACCACTGCAGATGTTTGCTGCAAAAGTGTCCAACTGTAGAGCAGGGTGGTCATCGAGAGGTCATCGAGAGGACTTTGGCCTATGTTGTCTGGACAGATCTAGAGGATGTCTTCTCTACAGTCCCCTCTAAGGTCTGTGAGATCTTTCTAGCCTGCTGCATGCTATGTTATCTGGCCAAAACCAATCTCTTTCATCCTCCAGAGGTACAGCAAGATAATCAGGATGAGGAATTGCATGAGGAGCAATTGCATAAGATACCTTTAAAAAAGGATTGGATAAGTTCTTGGAGGAGAAGTCCATTACCTGCTATTAAGTTCACTTAGAGAATAGCCACTGCCATTAGCAATGGTTACATGGAATAGACTTAGTTTTTGGGTACTTGCCAGGTTCTTATAGCCTGGATTGGCCACTGTTGGAAACAGGATGCTGGGCTTGATGGACCCTTGGTCTGACCCAGTATGGCATTTTCTTATGTTCTTATGTTCTTATACAACAGGCATAGAGGAAAGGAACATTCTTATACAAAGGCAGTTTAGAATGTAAATTTGTATTTACTGAAATATTGTGCTCTATATGATAATTACAGAACTTAAGTCAATTGCTTTTATGACTGCCTTTTCCAATCGGAGAAGTATAGGAGCCTTTGCCTGTCCAAGTCTGGAGCTCATTCACAATGGAGTCCAGTCACTGCTGATGCTGTTCTTGGAGGGCACAGGATCAAGAAGCAGTGGCATATCTACATGACTGTTGTAGGGGCCTGCATATATTTCCCCTAGCTGGGAAGAACAGTTTCCAGTTGTGGAAGGCCTTGCCTCATCTGCCACCTGTTGCATCAGTGCAGTGGGAGTATAATGTTGTGGTTGTGGCAGTGGTGATGATGCAAGCTAAATTTGCGGAGGTAGTGGCAGTAGCATTAGAGGTCCTGGTGGAACCAGCAGCAGTGCAGGTGGAGCTTTGGCCAGGAAAGGGGCCATCCAGCCTGATGGTACTGCAAATGAGGTTGGAGACTGCAGACATAAGGCCACCCCATAGTAAGGAACTGGTGTGGGCATTGGCTGCCAAGGGTCATCCTCTGTAGCAGCTCCCGCCATACTGCAGTTTGTGAATCTATGGACTTCCAAAGGCCATGTAACTCCTGCTCCATGCCCTGCATTTCCTCTCTCACTACCTCCCAGAGGCCCTGCACTCTGTCCCTTACTGCATTCTGAAGGCCATCTGTCTCATTCATTGTGCAGATATCTCCTCCACTACCCTGACATTGACATCAATGATTTGCCTCTGTTTGTTGAAGAGGCCTGCATCTTTTCCACTCCATGAAAGACTTTCTTATGCTCTGATAAGCTGCTCTCCTGCTGCCCACTTTCAAGCTGTCCAGTATGAGCTTTCATTGAAAGAAGGTCCTCCTCCTCCTCCCCTCCTCATTATGGCCTGTTGTTGCTTCTGTGAGGGTCCCTCTGCCTCCATCTCCTCCTTTGAGCTATCTGTCAGCATCTGTATGCACAGCCATTCCCTTTGTGGGCCACTTTCTCCAGGCCCATCCATGTCTTCACCACGCTACTCTCCTGGAACACTGAAAATTTTACATGTTTTCAATTGACATAATATGTGGGTATTTCTCAATTAATTGTCCTTGCTACCTAACAGCAACTCCATGATTCCTCATAGAGCACAAAAAAATGTATATAATGCATTCCCATGCTACTGATATATTCCCTGGAATCATTTATTAAGCATCAGTATGAAAGCTGCAGTAATGATTTACTACATGCGGCGGCTCTTGAAAAGGGTGGCTCTAGGTGTCGAGAACTGGAAGATTCAGTAGTGGAATGTAGCCATAGGGTGGAAGTGGTACTTGTCCCAAAGACCTGTCCAGTATGGTGAATCAGGAGGTGACAGGAAAGTGGTTTCTATGTGCATACAGATATAGAAGCAACATGATACAGAAAATGTGCCTGGCTAGACATTCCTTTCCAAGCCATCAATCAGTAAAGCTTCATCTATACCATAGATGTGCAGATCGTTTCCTGGAGAATTTAACTAAGAAGCAGGAAAACTCACCTTATTAATAAATGCATTATGGTTAATATAATCCTTAATGTTTCATTCTGTACCCTAGGCAGAAAATTGGGAGGTCAGAAGGCCCTCCCTGTGTGCAAAGGTGCATACGACCTTCACAGTACAATGACCAGGTATATCTGAACATCAGTACAATAGATATAATCAGTTATTCCATATCCACACTTTATCAGATTTTCATATATACAATATTCAATTTGCTGGTGTTCAGGTTGGGAAGATTTAAATCTGCCAACCCATCCCACATCAGCTTCCTAAATGGTACTCAGCACCAGCCATTCATTAGCAGTGAAGCCAACCTGGTTGTCAAGCCCCCCTTGCTAAGATCCTGGCCTGCTTCCTGTTCTCCAGCTATCACACTTCCTGCCACTTGTGGCTCAACTCATTAACACTGTAATTGCTGAGGTTTATGGCATTCACCCTGTGGTGGATCTTTTCCCAGATCTCCTCCATCAAGTAGAACTCCATACTACTGGACTAGGGGCCATACAGGAGATTTGGACCCTTATTTGTTGAACCAGAAGCTCCACCTGCCTAGTAAAAGTTGCATTTTTGAAAGAGTGCTCTATTTGCCTGGTCATGGTGCAAGAAGGAAGACATACTGTGGATGCCAACATTTTTATACCAGTATAAACATATAAATTGCACATATTTGTGCGCATATGCGGGCATGGTTGAAACGGGTAAATATTAGAGATGTGAATCATGTCATCGATCGTCTTAACGATCAATTTTGGCTGGGGGGGAGGGAATCTGATCGTTGCGGTTTTGGGTTTTTTTTAAATCGTTTAAATCGTAAATCGGGGGAGGGCGGAAAAACCGACACACTAAAACAACCCTAAAACCCACCCCCGACCCTTAAAATAAATCCCCCACCCTCCCGAACCCCCCCAAAATGTTTTAAATTACCTGGGGTCCAGTGGGGGGGTCCCGGTGTGATCTTCAACTCTCGGGCCATGGCTGCATTAATAGAAATGGCTAGGGGTGGGGCTGAGGATGCCATATTGCTGTATTGCAAAATGGTGCCGGCCGTATGGCCGTATGGCCGGCGCCATTTTGCAATACGGCAATACGGCCGGGGCCATTTTGCAATACGGCCCCAGTGCAGTAGGTCGCTCCTGGACCCCCGCTGGACTTTTGGCAAGTCTTGTGGGGGTCAGGAGGCCCCCCCAAGCTGGCCAAAAGTCCCTTGGGGTCCAGCGGGGGTCCGGGAGCGATCTCCTGCGCTCATGACGTTGGGGACAGGAACCAAAATGGCACAGGCGCCATTTCTATTAACGCAGCCGTGGCCCGAGAGTGGAAGATCACACCGGGACCCCCCCACTGGACCCCAGGTAATTTAAAACATTTTGGGGGGGTTCGGGAGGGTGGGGGATTTATTTTAAAGGGTCGGGGTGGGTTTTAGGGTTGTTTTAGTGTACCGGTTTTCCCGCCCTCCCCCTTCCCCTCCCCCCTCCCCCGATTTACAATTTTGACGATAAATCGGGGGAATTCCTATTGTATCGCGCCTCTAATGATTTTTAACGATTTAAAATATATCGGACGATATTTTAAATCGTCAAAAAATGATTCACATCCCTAGTAAATATTACATGAATATATAAATAAAATAGATAGGAAAATTGTGTGTGTGGAATCTCATGCATCCACATGTACTTTGCATGCATACCTTCTCTTTATTAATGCAGAATACTTATGTTATGTATATTCATCAGTGAACAGATGGCTTATAACAGGGACTCTCAACCTAGTCCTAGGGACACATCTAGGCATTCAGGGTGTCTGAATATACACAATGATAAGGAATGACATCAATTAGCATATAATGCAGGCAATGCATTATAATGTAGCTCATGCATATTCCTTATAGATATCCTGAATACCTGAATGTCTAGATGTGTCTCAAATACTGACTAGAGAGTTCCAGGTCTTTTCTAGGGATAACAGTAGGATCCAGCACTTCTCAAACCATAGGATTCAGCTTGTTCTTTCTCCATAATGATAGCAATGTGGGAGACCTGGACTCGACCAGCCAGTTCCTGATGCCATGGATACAACTGCTATTCCATAACTAGAAGGTATATTGTTGAAAGTAGCATAGCATGGAATGTGTGGATGAATACATGTATTTATTTATTTAAACAGTTTTATATACCATTTATACAAGCATAGTGATGTAAAAAGTTTACAGGTTGTAACATACATAATAAATTAAAAATTATCTAAAAAACATGAAACTTTAAAAAGAAATGTATTTACAAATTACAGTAAATGTTAGGCAAACAAATTGAAGAGATTTAAAGTGAGTGTGTTAATCTGAACTTTGTGAGCAAAAAGCAATAGAGGGGTTATGAATTAGATTGAAAATTAATGTTAAAATGTGGTAGGGAATGAGTTGATGAATTGGGAGCCAATGGAGATTATGAAGAATTGGAGTAATGTGTTCCCTAGATTTAGTATCTGTTATGCTGCAGCATTTTGAGAAGCTGCAGTGGGCAGATGTTGCACGTCCCGGCCGTGCTGGTGCCGCGACTGGGCCTGCTCACTTCGGGTTTCCCTTCACTGGCTCTGTTCTGTCCTCTCCAGCATCCGCAGCTAGCTCTCGGCATCCCCAATGCCTACCCCAAACTCCTCCGCATTCACAGGCCTCTCAGCAGTGCTCCTGCAGGGGCACTGCTGAGAGGCCTGATGGGACACACTGGGTGCCATCACATCCTCGGCATCCTCAGCCCCACCCCTAGGCACGCATGTGGCCGGCACTTCCTCATTTAAAGGGCCCAGGGAGGGAACCTCGGGCCGGACGCCTCCTGATGACATCACATAGCATCCTATTATAAGGCTAGAGCCTTACCTCAGTTCCTCGCTTGGTAAACAGGTCATTACACTTGTGTGAAGCTAGTTGCCATCCTGTGTTCCTGCGTTCCTTGTTCCTGCCTGAGGCAGGAGTAACTCTTCAAGCAAAGGGAGGGGGGGTTAGATAGGGTTGGGGGGTGGGTTATGTAGGGGAAGGGAGGGAAAGGTGTGGGGGGTGGAAGGAAAGCTCCCTCTGAGGCCGCTCCGATTTCAGAGCGGCCTCAGAGGGAATGGAGGCAAGCTGCGTGGCTCTGCACGTGTAGCTGCTGATTTTGCACAGCTTTAAGTGCGCTGACCCCGGATTTTAAAGGATACGTGCTGGCTGCGCGCATATCTATTAAAATCCGGCATACTCTTGTTCGCGCCTGGTGCACGAACAAAAGTACGCGCAGGCGTACTTTATTAAAATCTAACCCAGTGTGTCCCATCACATACACATATGTCCTTTCATATTACAAATATTCTCAAGAAACATTGGCCCGTGCTGCAACTTTTGCCTTGTTTCAAAGATAGAAATCTTATGATAGCCAATTAAAAGAGAAAAAAATATAAAGGAATTTGTTTCTCCATCTGCGTTACCAGTCAACAAACCTATTGATGTAAGACCCCAGGGTCACTGCCCGTGTGGAAATGTTCCGTCTGTTCTGTGAATATGAAAGCTACTAGTATACAAATTCCAGGATTAAACAAAGAATTTAAATTAAAAAATCTTTTACTACCTGCAAAAGTATAGGAGTTTGTGCACTTAGTGCTATGTCCTTGTAACAAAATTTACATTGGCAAAACTATAAAGCAATTTAATAAGCGTATTATAGAATATAAGAGCAGCATTAAGAGGAAAGTTGAGTCCAAAGCCGTTAATCCTCACATTCATTACAGATGAATCATAATTTCAATGACTGTAAGTTCTGTGGAATACATCAGCCTCTACCAAATTGGGCATGGAGGTATTTAGATAATTTATTATTACAGTTAGAACAGAAGTATATTTTGAATTTGATACCATAGAACCAAAAGGTCTTAATTTAGAAATTGATTATACTGGTTTTTCTGTAATTTTTCAATTTTATACATGATTTTATCTGACATTTTTTTAACTTGGTGTGAATATATTTTTAACCTGATATCCTTTATTGGTGTGCATTTTTAGTTGTTATTCCAGCAGCAATTTTAATATTTATAATTGTTAATGTTGCTTTAGAGTCTTCTTTTTATCATTATTTGTTTTTATGAACATATTTTGTATTTGTCGGTATGTTTTACATAGTCAGTTTATTTTTAATTTTAATTTTTTAATTTTTTCATTTGATTACATTGCGTTTTCTAATGTCCATAGATTTTATTTTAATTTTCCATGTTTATTAGACCAACATTGTATTTTAATCTTTTTAATATTTGACATTTGTTTTAATATATTATAGATCTTGTTTTAAGCAAGCGTAGGTGTCTCTGTATACATCATATACAAGTCTGCCATGGCACCCTTTCAATTTAATTTTAATTATTTTTCTTGTGTAAGGTTTACAGCATTTTTTAAAATATTTGTTTGTATTTTTCAGTGCACATCTAGCACAGCGGGGTAGCCAGTTCATTTTCATTGATCGCGGTGAGGTCCTGCACATCAATTCGAACATTAGTTTCATACTGTTTTTAATTAATCACGCTGAGCTCCTTCTCTTGAGCTGTCAGATATGGATATTTTTTGAGACACTCCCCTCCATTGTTTTTTATGTCATTTTAGGTGCATTTTTTCAGTGTAAAAAAAAATTCTTTCCAGATGCAATCGTTCTAAATTTTGATTAGAAGGGAGATGTGATGCGCTGTGCCTCTGCACCAAAAGTAAGTTGGGATAGAGTTTAAAAATGTGCGCGATCGCGTACTTTTGTTCGCGCACCAGGCACAAACAAACGTACGCTGGATTTTATAAGATACGCGCATAGCCGCACGTTTCTTATAAAATGCAGGGGTCAGCGCACGCAAGGGGGTGAACATTTGTGCAACCTGCGTGCGCTGAGCCCAGTGCGCGCTGCCTGTTCCCTCCGAGGCCTCTCCGATTTCGAAGCGGCCTCAGAGGGAACTTTCCTTCGCCCTCCCCCCACCTTCCCCTCCCTTCCCCTACCTAACCCACCCCCCCGGCCCTATCTAAACCCCCCCACCTTTGTCGGCAAAGTTACGCATGCTGAAAGCAGGCGTAACATTGCGCGCGGCAGCCCGCAGCCCCGCTCCATGTTACGGTACCGGGGGCTGGTCCAGAGGCCGCGGCCATGCCCCCGGAACACCCCCGGGTCGAAACCATGCCCGCGTCGCCGCCCCTGAAACGCCGTGTCACTCCGGCCACGCCCCTGACACGCCCCCTTTTAGAAAGCCCCGAGACTTACGCGCATCCCGGGGCTTTATGCACGCCAGCGGCCTATGCAAAATAGGTGCACCGGCGCACAGGGCATTTAAAATCCACCCCTTTGGTTTTAAGTCACTTTTTTATACATATGGCCAACCGTTTTTATTGATATTGCCTGGTTGTTTTAAATTTTATGCTTCTGCACTCCCGTGATGTGTTTTTGAGCAGTCAGATACGGGTACTTTTTTTGAGACACTCCCATTCATTGTGCTTGACGTCATTTTTGGCACGTTTTTCAGTTTTAAAAAAACTCTTTCAGATGCATCGTTCTATTTTCGATTAGAAGGGATATGTGTTGTGCTGTGTCTCTGCACCAAAAGTAAGTTCATTCTTAACTCATTTGTTTGTTTGGTTTTAAATCACTTTTTTAATATATATGGCCTCATTTTTTATTTTTACTGCCTGTTTGTTTTAATTTTGTCTAACTTTTTAATAGTAATGCTTGTCCAGCACAACATACACCTAGTCATTTTTTAATCCTTGGCCTTTTAATTAATACAGTATGTTCTAAGGATATTTGCATTGCTTATCACACTTGTTAGTTTTTTTGCTGCTGTTTCCTAGTTTTTGGAGTACATTACACACCCATTTGATGGT